>NC_133781.1:23422463-23688140 GCF_003597395.2 Chelonoidis abingdonii
CCCCCCCCCCCCCCCAAAAAAAGCAACTGTCCTAAATGAAGCCAGGGAACAGTATTTTCAGTGTTGCTGGAATCATAAATATACAGTCAAGCAAAATAACACAAGAATAAGTAAATGCCAAACTGTGAAATCATCACATGGTTACAGCAATGTGATTCTCATTTCCATTATGATTTGGAATTTAATAGACCAACTGAAGTTTGACCAAGAGGCATTTCTTGTGTCAAAATGAAAAATTACAGATCAAAAGGGTGACTTTGCAGACAAACATATCGATCTACAGCCTGGGTGACACAGACTTCCTGGAAGAGAGCCCAGAACTAAGCATGTCTGTGTTTTAAAGTCAAATGGCTATAGCCTGTTACCGCTGATGAATAAAAAATGTTTTTGTCTGCATGCTGAAGGCCTGAGCAGAAACTCAAATGACTTGATTTGTTCTGCTGGAGGTGCAAGTATGTGTTTGGGAATAATATTCCTTAGAAGCCTGGGGTTTATTTAATTTTTTTTAAAGGTGATTGAAGAAGTCAGAATTCAGATTAAAGACTTTTTGCTGAAAAGAAAAATATTCCGGGGGGGAAATAGCTGCTTTTTCATTGACCGAGTCTAAGAGACAGCCCTAAGACAAACCCAAGGTGCTGCAGGAAGTAATGATGATAATTCAGCTCTTGGGGGACAATCTTTTTGTGCAGGGTATGTGAAGTGCTTAGCAAAATGAGGCCCCAATTCTTACTGGATTAGCATTTTAATAGATATTAACACATGGCACTCGTGCCTTTCTGTCAACAAGTAGCCAGTGACCTAGCATTCTGTTAGGAGCAGTGTGATGCTGGAGGCAGTCTTAGATAAGATGCAAAATTGAGGTTCTGGTCACATCTGTGAGGGAGGCAATGTGGCCTAATGGACAGAGCACTTCATAGGGTCTTAGGAGACCTGTGTTGTGTTCCTGCTTCTGCCACTGCCTTGATGGGTGACCTTGGGCAAGTCACTTCATCTTCCTGTGCCTTAGTTTCCCCTGTAAAATGAGAATGTTGATAGTGATCTCCTTTGTAAAGCACTTTGAGAGCTACTGATGAAAAATGCTAGCTAGGTATTATTATGATTGTGTTTATTAAGGATCCCTTACTGGTTTTGCCAGCGTGTGGGTGTCTCCTAAACAAACTCCAATGTCAAAGACTATAGAGACAGAAAAGCACGACTCAGCCATTTCCATACCAGTGCAGGATTGTGATTTGGATAATTATGTTTTGCTCACCCAAATTCTCCCTGAAATACCAAAGGAATTCCATTGGTAACCTGCTGTGTAGTGTTGCTATGTGCTGAGTTCCGGCCCAGAGGTGGCTGCATTTCACTAAATGAGATGATCTCTCCGTAGCTAGTCATTTGTAATGTGTTTTGGGATACTTCTGGAGGTAAGGCACTATGTGATTGTTAGATGTTGTGTTCATGAAACACAAGTAGAGGTTTGACATGCCTGTTCTAATGCAGTCTAAAGGTTTCCTATTGTTCTAATGCAGTGGTAGCAGGCTGGTCTCAAACTACAAAGAAGGATTTGGGGGACCCATGCACAGTAATGCCTGGGGAGAGCCATCCATCTCAGGAGTAGGCTGGGGCTGGACAATTCCCATCCCTTCTGCTACCTCTTCTCTGCAGTCCTCACCTAAAGTGGTGAATGCTCCTCTCTTCCTTACTCCTAGGCTCTGGACCATCTGCTGGAAATCCAGGCGTGGAACCTTCCAAATGAGGACTGGGGAGAGCAGGTGGGGGATTCATTTTCTGGCCCTGCAGTCGGGTGGGACAGGGGCTCAGGGACAGAGCTGCGGCTGGCAGATCAGAGGAGTGTGTAGGTAACAGAAGGAAGAGGAAGGTGCAGTGTGCTGCTGCTGCATAGATTGTGGAGCCAGCCCTGATGACAAGCCATGAAAACTGAAGAATGTCTTCTCCCTCTCGGCCAATGGCGGCACAGACAGTTTCTGCTGGAGTTGCGTTGCCCGGAGTAAGGGAGCTGTCCCTGCAGGGTAGATCTTATTTCAGTACAAAGTGGGGTAGGCTCCCTGCTCTCTGTACCTCTCAAGATCTGTGGGCGTCGGGCCACCAAATCCTCAGCCCTCCAGACTTCCCCCACCAGTGGGCATGGGTCTAGGAAACCTCTCTGAGGCTCACCTTGCTGAGTTTCCTTTCCTGTGGGTTTTTCTGCAGGAGGGAACTGCTCTGGTTCAGTGACGCAGCTAGAAAGAACGATGAAATGAATAACATTCTGTCTCCTAAGAAGCAGTATTGTTTTCCTGTTACCACAATGGCAACTGCTGGAGAGGCAAAATAAGCCTCCGATTCAGCAAGTAATCTCTCTGGCTTTTGCACCGCACGAGGCCATGGGAGCCCCTGGAATTTGACCTCCTCAGCTTTGCATAGGCTTGGACATATTTTTTTCATGCTGAATGGCAGCAGTTGCTGCGCTGAACTCCAGCGAGATGCCAGTTTAAGTTCCAATTGGAATGAGTGTAACAAAGCTTCAATTATGCCGAATCTTTTAGTTCTCCCTAAGGGGCTACTTATAATCTCATCTCCTCACCAGTACGTCTGACCTCTGCAGCAACAGGCCTGCACATTTTAGGGGCTCCACTCCACTATGTTACCGAGGGTAGGTCGCAGCCAGCATTAGAATTACCGCAGAGGATGTTAAAGCTTCCGACTCCTCTTTGTGACTATAGAATTAAGGGAAAAAAACAGAGGTTCAGGGCCAGGTCCTATAAACTTTGCACACACGTGTAGTTGACACCAGTAAGGGAACACGCATTACCCCAGTGAGTAAGGATTTGCAAGATCAGGACCATAGTTTTTACTTTCATGAGGTGTACATTAGGTATAACTCCACAGAAGCCAGTGAAATTGTATGGCTGCAAAGACAACGTAAATGAGATCAGAATCAGGGCTGGGGTACTAACAACTTCCAAATTATTAGTCCTCATGTCTGAATGGAGCACTATTTCCTTTGCATTCAGTACAGAACAATACAGCTCCCCTGAAACAACATGAAGATTATGAGGACAAAGCCAGGATTCAGAATTCCCTGTGATGGACCACATCAGCAGTATAAAAAGCGCATAAACTACAAACTTTCTTACTTTTAGAGTTTGTAGTGTTTTCCACCATCCAAAGGATACTGGACCAAATCCATCCCTGTACTAACAATGATTTCAGTACAGTGACACCAGGAGTGACTTTGATTCAATAGTACTAACACCTTGGTTGATTTGGGGCAATGATATTAAACTGCAGCATTGAGCATGTAGGATATTCCCTTTTTACAGATGGCGAGAAGAGGCTGGGAGGGTCTGACCACACAGTCTGTCTCCTTACTGCCTCTGAAATGTGCGTCATAAATCTGCACGTGAAATATGATGGAGTGATCCGGATAATATTTCCTTTATTATTTAACATTTGCTCATGGCTGCACCCAGATTTTTAACTTTTTTTCCTCCCTTTGGCCCCGATCCTGCAAATTGTTTTGCCCAGGTGAATCCTTCTGTCAGTGCACAGCACCATAGGCTTCAACAGACGCAGGGGGCTGATTGCATGGAATGACCTGTGGGATTGTGGCTTTATTTGGTATGTAAGGGCTATGGGTCCGATCCAACTCCATTGAAATCAATGGGATTCTCACCACTGATTTCAATGGAAATTGGATCGGGCCCAAATCCCCATTTTACTGATGAGAAAATTGAGGCAGGGGACAGAGGGAATTATTGTCCTACCAGGTTTAGAATATAGCAGCTTCTGACTCCCAGTGTGTGTGATGAGAATAAATACATGAAAGTTTATGAGGTGCTCAGGTACTATAGTAACAAAGGCCAAATAAGCATTGTACATAGATCGTCCTGTGCACACCTCTCCCCTCTCAGCAGACACTTAAATCTCTTGGAGCCAATGCAAGATTTCTGCTGTGCAAACAAATTCTCACCTGCTACTTCTGAGCCCATTTCTTATTAAACTCTAGTTGAGTTAAATCCCTTTATTCATGCCCTTCATCAACCAGGGTTTAACATCATCACACTTCCAAGTTCCCAAATAGAGAACACTTGCAAACATATTTTGAGACTGAAACTTGAAAAGACTGAGGAAGGATTGCATGTACTGAAGGTCCCCCATGGAGGAAGCAGTAGCGTAAATAACATTTGTTTAATTGCCAGGGGTTATGGAATGTAGGATTATGGTAGGATAAGGGGATTTCCCCATTGACAGCTGCTCCCACAAACGCACCCATTATTTATATACGTAACTTCTTGTTCAGACAGTAAGAATTTAAACTGCCCATGACACCACTGTACCCGTGATTGCTGTTTCCACAGCTGAAACATCTGGTTACATATAGCTGTCTCCCTCAGGAATTGTCTTTAATAGATGCAATTGGATCAGACGTCGTTGTACTAAGAAGAGGCACAGCTCTGTGTCTGAAAAGGAAACCATTATTTCTAAGGTTAATCATTGCTAGTTAATGCTTTGGTTCCCCTTTCCTTCTGGAGTGGTGGGAGTACTTAGCGATTCTGAAAATCAGGCCCAAATCATAGTGTCTGGGGGCAGATTTTGGTCTATTCTACAGTGAATTTCAGTGGACCTACTCCACATTTAGGGCCCATTCCTGCACCATTGAGGTCAATGGAAATAGAATTGAGGCCTTACATGGTGTAATTGAGGTGGGAATCTGGCCCTTTGGAGAAACATCTGTTCATACCATGGAAACAGAATGGAGGTCCTTCGTGAAATGCACCCAGGCCTAGTCACTATGTCTGCAGGCTCAGCATTGTTGTCTTAAATTTGCCATTATGTACTAGTCTGACAAAAAAATGTGATTCTATCTGTTATGGTCTCATACCTTCATCTAATGACCACTAAATTCAGTCACACTCACGTGAGCACAATATCTTTGCAGGTTGGTCCTCTGGCGGCTGAATTTTGTCTCTTTCAGTAACAAATGAATTCAGTTTTATCCACTTACATATATAGGCTGGGATTTGGCAAAGTGGCCCTGGGGAGTAAAACACCCTAAATCTCAACTATCAACCAGATGAGAAAAACTGGCTTTGTTTCTTTGGGCTTATTTCTGCCACCCTAGGACCACACTCTGTGAAGTTCAGCAGAAATCAATGGGCCTACTCTCAAAGTGAGGTACCAGTCAGTATGAGTAAGGGTAGCAGAATCAAGTCCAAAGATACAACCCCAGATGAGCGACCTGAGAGACTGTGTTGCCCAGTGGATAGAGTTCTGTAGTGGGACTCAGGAGACTCGGGTTATATTCTTGTCTCTGCTGGCTAGCTGTGACTAAATCACTTCACCTGTCTGCACCTCAGTTTCCCCATCTGTGGAATGAGGATCATGGTACTGCCCTCCGTTGTAAAGTGCTTTGAGAGCTATAGATGAAAGGTGCTTTATTAAAAATTAACTGAAGGGTTGGTACATAGTGTGCCTACAGTCAAAGATACTGGTCCTGATATCAGTCCTGTTACACATTAATGTAACCCATTCTACTGACTTCGGTATTATTCCTGATTCACCAGGGTCTAAGTAAGAGCAGAATGAGGCGACGCACACTAAATGGGAAGGTGAAACGTAACAACAGAGCAAAGAAGAAGAAAGATAAAAAAGAGATACGGTGCCAAGGAAAGTTAAAATACTGTTGTCAGGATCCAAACCCTTATTACTCAGAGAATTCTCCCATTCAAGCCCATGAGTCACATTCTGACCGCTGGTGTGAATCTGGAGTAATTCAGAATGGCTGACATATCCTCTCTGAAATGTACAGGGGAGTACTAACATCTCTGGAGATACCAAAAAAGGGCTGCCGCAGCTGGTTCTTGGATCTTGTAAAAATTAGGTGGTTTTTTTTAAACTTGGCTATTTTCAGTAGTGAGTTAAGCCATTGTTCCCTGGTTATTGTTCCGTGCCATTGTTAGTCTAACGTTATTCATATATTAGCCCTTTGGCTGCTAAACTGGTTCTAACAAACTGCTTAAATTTATTTTTAGAGTTGTGAAAATTGTGTGATGTGTTACAACTTGATACCGTTGTGATTACATCGGAACTGAATGCAGAGTTAATCCTTTTCATAACCCCCATCCAGAATGGAGCTGCAGTCCCACAGTTCCTGGGCACTGGATTCCCTACTCCTTGGAGCACAGCCAGTGCGTATTTGTGTGGAGAAGGCCCACTCTGTGAAGATGTGGTGAAGTCCAAAGCTCTGGTCTTGTAAAGTGCAGGGTGCCCCCTGCAAGGTGAAGACTTTGGCTTCAGTGCAGCTCATTCCGCTCACACTGAAGTTTTGCCACTGCCTTCCGCAAGAGCAGGAACAGGCTGTTTGGGAGTTGCGAGTACCTCATAAAGGATCAGGCCACAGTGTAGGAACTTGTGCTGTGTAAAAATCCTGAATAAATGCCCAGTCCTGCTCCTATTGAAATTCATAGGCGCTTGACCTCAACTCCACTGGGAGCAAGATCAGGACCTGAATCAACATGCATGGTGCTGAAAATAGGAAATTAAACAGCTGTTTCAGGGATGCTCCAGCTAAGCAATATGTGATCATGTTAATTTGGGAGAAGTATCTCCCTTCCCTCTTATGAATATGAGAGGTAGCAAATGTTCTATTCCTGTCTTGTTCTCTCTTCCTGTTTTTACATATTCTTAGCTTTGACCTTTTAGGGCTTAGCACAAGTAAGAAATGCAGCAATCTTTCTGTCTGAGCTGCTGTTAATTGAACTGACCAAAGGGAGCAAGAAGAATATACTATAGAAAAACCAAGTATGGTAAAATAACAAATGAACAACACATGCTACCCTATGATCTCTGTAAACACGTAATGATCTTATCACTTTAAATCAAATGTTACCAGTTTTATACCTTCATGGAAAATAATTTCTATGTCATCACCACATCACTCAGGGAGAGAGAGCTTTAGTTCCTTGAACAGTGTGTGCAAATCTTCTTTATAAGAGAATTGCATTATTCTGTAGTGATGATGTGATTATCTGTTATCATCACACATGACCAGCAATTGCATCAGTTTAACATCTACCTTTAATATATGTTATCTCAATACTTTCCAAGTTTAGTCTTGAGCCTTTTAGCCTGTGATCCCTTATTTATTTTGCATACTCCCTGATTCTAAACATTCAGCGACCTCCTAACCAGGGAACATATAACTTTATTCTCTGTAGATTATTATTTGGTTTGCATATTACTTGGGAATGGCAGCAGAACAGCAAGAGCATGGGATTAGCACCTGGGAGATCTGGATTCTTTTCCTCACTCTGCCATTGATGAGTGACCTTGGCAAATCAGTTAACTTTTCTGTGCCTCAGTTTCCCCATGAATAAAATATTTGCCTCTACAAAGCACTTGGAGGTTTTTGGAGGAAAGATCTTGGAGAAATGCTAAGGGCTGTTTTTGCTACATATATTATGTCAAACTGTTTACTTCACTTTGTGGTTTGGAGATGTTTGGGCAGCTTCCACTCAGCATCAAAATTTAACAAATAAATGATCACTCTTTGCATTGCCCTGGGTAGTGGCCTCTATATAGTCTAAAACATGCCACATCCCAGATTGGCACAAAATGACATTTCACCAGGAATTCTGTGAAATAAATCCATCTATCCAATCTCAACACCACAGTGTCTGATTTCCTCCATGTTCCATTAGTACAAGACACATGGACTTTTTAACCAACTAAGACTACAGCATCCAAAGTAACAAGTCACTTATATTCTGATTGTCTAAGTCATTTCTGATGTATATAGATGCACTGCCCTCCTTTCCTTTCACTTCTGATGTATTTACAGGCTTGTCTGGGGCCCTCATCTCACCCTGTTGAGTATGAGTAACTCCCATTGTAGTCAACAGGATTTATTCATATCCGATGGGAGAAGGATTGGACCCATGTAATACAAAGACCATTAAAGATGATGACAGTCATAGGCCAGAGCAATCAGACCTTAAATCTTCAAGCTACTGTTTCCCATGAAAACTAAGATACAAACGTCTCTTGATATAGTTCTCCTAAGGAGATAGTGTGGGAATAATTGATTCTACAACTAAAATGGCACTGGACAGTTGTGTACCCATCTTGTGCATGTCATCTTGCCATGCATAAAAGTTAAGGCAAGTTACCGTGTGTGTGTACACATGCGCACAGAAAAAGTACTCTACATTTGGAAGATTTTCCTTTTTTGTTTCTTTTTGCAGTACAAACACAAGGCCAGATTTTCACAGGTGTTGAGTGCCTACAGCTACCTTTGAATTCAGGGGGAGTTTCTGGTGCTCAGGATTTCTGTAAAACAGGTCTAGAATAACTGAGCATGTGAAATATTTTTAAAGTACGATCTTGGCGCAATTAAATAATTTTCAGTTTTACTTAAAATTGTTTCTTGTTAAACCAAAACACAGATGTATTTTACACTGGCTTTAAAGCCCCCTGAATAAGTGTGTTGAAAGCACTGGCCTGTTTCTCTCTCTCTCAAATTTCTTACTGGGGCTGTACAGAACTTTTGCTCTGTCTCTAGGCCCATCCAATGCTCTGTCTCTAGGCCCTCTGCACAGCCACCATTGTCATTCCCTACACCAATGCAAGCCTGCAGTCAGTGAACAAGAAATGTACAGTGAGGAAGCAATAGATGTGACTAGAGTAGGAGAGGAATGAATCAGCAGTCCCTGGTTTTCAGCTGATGACTCTGCTTCATGATCGTGATGAGGTTAGAATTAGATGGTGGGTCTCACAATACAATCAACATGACTTTATTGCACAATTGCAGAGTCCAGAGCTGAAGAAGACCTATTAGGTCATCTGGGATACCCCCCTTTCCTGTATTGCCCTAACCTGAGCGACAACCCCAGTAAATAGGAAACGGGAATATACCATGTCTTCCTGAATCACCCACACACATAAATGCTTTAGGGTGACATATCGGAGGCCCCAGCTGATGTGAGATCGAATCAATGTTATAGTCCCTGGAAAGTCGAAGTACCATAGAATATGAAATTTCACATGGTCTTAGCCCCATAAATAGCTAATATTAGCATGAAAACCCCTACACAAATATTAATACAGTCACCTAAGAAAGTGCACAGGACTAACAGATACGCAGATTAAAATAAAGACAGAAAACTAGATAAAGAGAACTCTTATATGCAAGTATCAAGACAGCCACGTAGAAGTAGAACACATCCAGGCACAAGGTTCAGGTACCATACACAGGTACCCAGTAAAATATTAACCTTCAGGAAGAACATCAGTCCTCAGATTCTGGCCTTACCAAAGTCAGATTGGATTGGACTGGACAAACAACAGGTGCACAGCTCCAATCTGAATGGATTTATATTGCCGTCACTCTATAGCACCTACTCATTGCAGCAGATGTGGCCCATGATTTTGAGTCACGAGTACTGATTTTTGACTGCCTAACTGCGAGACCTTGGCTTTGATTTTCAGAACAGCTGAGCAACCACAAATTCTGTTCATTCTGTTCCACCGCACCCCCTCTGAAAATCAGGCCCACACTCTCACAATCCAAGCCCCTGAAATATTGAGGTATCACTAAAATCCGTGGCCTCTTCTGAAAATGTGGCTGACACTCAGGTAATCCCCCTGCCCCTTCACTGCCAGTGCTTCATGCGATCTAGATCAGTGGCTCGCAACTGACTGCTGTACCCCTTGCATGAGCCTGATTTGTCTTGTGTACCCCAAGTTTCACCTCACTTTAAAACGACTTGCTTACAAAATCTGACATTAAAAATACAAACGGGTCACACACTAGTACTGACAAATAGCTATTTGTCTCATTTTTACCATAACTTTATAAAGTCGATTGGAATATAAATATTGTACTTACATTTCAAGATATAGATTATAGAGCAGTATCAAGTCTTTGTATGAATTTTTAGTTTGTACTGACTTGGCTAGTGCTTTTATGTAGCCTGTTGTAAAACTAGTCTAATATCTATATCAGTTGATGTTCCCCCTTGAAGACCTCTGCAATACCCTAGGGTGAAAACTCCAGCCCTAGATAGTAGCAGCTGAGAGATCCACTAGGGGGCCTCTCTGTCCCTTATTTTAGAGGGAAAAAAATCCGATTTGGATTGCACAAATGGAAGCGAATGGAGACAGAGAAAAAAAGAGGAATATTACTGGAAACAAGAAGGCACAATGATTTAGGGGAAAACCCTCCAATCTGTGACTGTCCGTTTCCTGTCTTGTGCAAACCTTAACTGACCAAACGATCTCTTTTTTTTGAGGCGAGAGAGTTGGGGGGGTGGCAGCAACGGAAAGCCTCCAGCCTCCACATTTGCCAAGCTAACTTGCAGCAAGAGCTGTCTAATTTAGGGGGTGGGGACTAGGGTGCTTCCTTAAACAGCAAGGAGCGCGCGAGAGGCTGGGCACAGGAGGGTGCGTTTCCCCTGTCAGCCCGTGGCCGCGGAGTTAGGGTACCCGAGAGGCAGCCGCTCGCCTCCTGGATGTGTCATTAACACGTGGGGCTGCGCCGTGCGAACTTTCGAAGGGTATTTGTCTCCAACTTGGACGGAAACTCCGCGGAATCGGAAACGTTTCTGAATGGTGCAAGGATCCAGTCGCCTCTTTCTGGTTTGGTGGGGTGGTTTCCCCCCTCCCCCTTCTACTTGTCGGGTTGGGATTTTTCTCTTCCCCCTCCACGCCCCATATCCTGGGCAAATGTAACAGATTTTTGTTTTTAATGGGAAATGTTGTCATGTCCCGGTTGCACGTTTTTTTTTTTTTACAAGGGCAAAGAGGAAGGGTGGGAAAAAAAATCCTCAACGTGGTCAAATACCAGCTTAAATATCCGCCTTCTAGCGAATGGGCGAGGGGGCGAGGGGGCTCCCCATTGCTTTTCTCCACTTAATTGTCAAGTCTTTGCCGTCCGTAATTGGGAGACCTGCTTGTCTGAGGATAGGGCAGGGCACGAAGAGCCCCCACCCCCGTGTCCTGTGCCCACCACCCCAAGAGAAGGTAACCGGATTTTCAAAACGATTTTCCCTTCCTCCCCCTTGTGTAAACTTCTGCTTTCTGTAGGAAAAGCGGCTCCGTTTCGGCTCCCATGTGCAGACAATGCCTAGTCAGAGATGCTCTTCCGTGGTGCAGGGGCTCGGCCCTGCAAGCGGGTTTGCACGTTAAGCCCGTGGGTTCAGTCGCAAAGCGGTAACCCTCGGGCTGGCGAGGAGGCTAAGCCACGGATCCGGATTTCAGCGGGCAGAGCAGCTGCCCCCCTTAGCTTGTGACACTTGCCCGTCGCAACAGTTCTGGGGCGGATTTCAGTCCCTGCAGCAGAAGCCCTGCTTGATTTCCTCCCACGCGGGGGGGCGGGGGGCAGTGGTTTGAAGGCGAGTTTCCTAAAGTTAGGGGCTCCCGTGGCTGGATTGTGTGCCGGTATGACAATGCCAATTTGCTGCAAGGTGATTTTTTTAAAACCATCTCCAACGCCCAGATCAGGTGCTAAATCCCTATTTTTAAAAAAAACCCTTTAAACTCCATGTTTTGCTCTCGGTGTCCGATCGGGTGGATTGGGCGAGTCTAGGGCTGGGTCTTTGCGGGCGAGATGAGAGGTTTGTGGATTCAACTGGCCTACAAAGTCCCAGTTCTCGGCTCCCAGGACCTGCAGTGCCATAGGGCAGTGAAACAAGTGAAGAATGACAACAGCTGAAAGTTGGGGGGGGGGGGGGGAGATCTTGGTTTTAAAAAATAATCATCATTCTGAGGGCTGTTAACTCTTGCGTCCCCACCCTGGCCTTGTGCTGTTGGGAAAGGTTCTGACTGGGCTTTCCGAGCTGCACTGATCAGCAACAGGGCTGTTGTGTTTAGGGTGACCAGACAGCAAGTGTGAAAAATCGGGACAGGGTGGGGGGTAATAGGTACCTATATAAGAAAAAGTCCCTATAGGGCTGTCCCTATAAAATCAGGACATTTGGTCACCCTCGTTGTGTTTTACAGATTTCCAGGTACTAGATGTGTGAGTTCTGAGTTCGCTCCTCAGCCAGGGGATAGAATTTTAAAAATTCATTTTGGACGATGGTTACATGGTATTTCTTCACCCCTGGGGGAAAAAAAAGCAAACCAACTCACTTCTTTTATATTCGGAGTGTATCTAATCCAAGATCCCCCTAAGCAAATTTATTATCATCTATTTCTTTATTCAGATATGAAAGCTCAGAGGAAGGTTTTGTTTTTGTTTTTTTTAAGGGGAGGGTTATCAGCAAGGGGCTGGCAGTGGTGTCTGGCTTGGAGGGAGAGGCCACTAACTTTTTATCCTAGCTGGGATGTTGTAAAGCCAAAGAGAAGAGTCGTACCATAAAAATTTCGCTCTGGGAATTTTGAAATGCATTTTGCTTGAACTTCAAGAAAAAGCCAGATATTTGCATGTGGTGAACAGTTTCTGCTGTAATTAATTTTGACTTTATTGTATCACTTTGAGGCCCCATGATTCTTGACTGCATTGTACTAGCACAATTTGCACATAATTCTAGAAAGCCTATTTTAGGGGAAACACTTTAAAGCTAAGTGCACTGTCAACATTGGGATTCTTTACAAAATCTGAATTCTCTGCAGTAGTATAGAAGTGCCTTAACTATCTGTGTGCTCACAGGGCTTGTTTCTTCCAACTTTCACTTTCAGAAAACACAGCTGATCAGATTTTTCTAAACCCGGTAACTTATTCATATATTAATAGCTTGGCCCATTATATCTCTTCGTGTTAATATTCTTCTATCACCAACCCCCAAAACTTGCCCTAAAGTTTGTCCTTAATTTATGATCTGCTCCTTACAGCTCTAAATCTTGCCTGTTGATACCCAGCTTTTAGTGTGTGTCTATGAATATATATATATGGGTGTGCATGTATGCATTCCCATTAACGTTTTTCCTCCTCAAGTTCTTATGCAGGAAATATTTTGATGGCTAAAGAGTTTTGACTTCTCCTTTTTAAAGGCTAGAATATTGAAATAGAACATGGAGCAAGGCCAAGTGGTAATTGTGTACAAATTGTACAGAATTTAATTGAGAACCATCACCTTTCTTTGGGATTTTTGAAACATCCTATAGAACTTAACGGATTTTTGTTTTTAATGGGTAATGTCTCATTTTAATATCTCTGGTCCAGAATTATATAAGGATGATTATATATAAATATAAAAATCATAGCTTCTATTTTGAGTTTTCTGTAAGATTCTGAAGAACCCTATGAGTTTCATCCCTATCAAATTCTAAAGGACTCATTCATAACAGTAATAATTATTAATATGTACATAATGCTTTTTGTTGAAGAATCCCAAAGTGCTTTGCAAACATTATTACACGCATACACACACAGAATATATAAGATTAAAACATTTGCATTCTGACATTGTACATTGCACAATTAAATAATAATCTTCCAGAATGTATCAGAGGCATATTAGTTTTAACCCACAAAGAATTGTTGCCCATGTGTACACATTTCTGATGTTTTTAGTTCATGACTTGAGCATGAAGTCAGTGAGTGCTGGATTGGGCCTGATATTTTTTTAAAACATTGTATGAAGAGCTGGGTGGGAAACTTTCTTTGAAACAAAATTTCAAGGGACTTTTTTTATTTTCAAATTTCTCCCCATCCCACCAGTTTTCCACCTCAGTCTGACGGAAAAGTATGTGAAAATAAGAAGTAAAGGCAAAAATCTAAAATGGTGGGTTTGCCCCAAGATTATAAGTGTTGTCCTTGTCACACTGGGTGTGATTATAGAAAGTAAGTTCTGTCTCAGGACTACATGCCACCCCTGCTCCTTAGGGATCATTAGCCTTAAACTACATTAATCTGTAATGAAATCACAGCAGTCTGATTCTAATCAGTTGCCCTGAAACATATGGGAGCTACAGCAAGACGAGCAAAGGTTGCACATTGTAACAGTACATAGGGCGTACAGGGCTGTATCCTGCCATCAAGTGTTATGCGGGATTGTTGATTTCAGTGGGGATTTAGGCTTAAAAACTGATGGTATGTTGTAGCCTGTAGTGTGGAGATGTGGGAGAGATGTCTACTGCTGCATAAATCACTTCTGAATCCATATTTGTTGTCTTTCTACCTCTCCATCCCACTTTTTGGACATCACTTTTTCTGTTTCAAGGGAAGTGCAATTTTGAGTCAAGATTATACATGTTATTTATCACTATTCAGTCTGTTGGGACTATCTGATGAGACAGCTAAAGTTTTTCTTTCACAAGGAGAGTTTCTTTCTTGTGGTTTGCTTTGTAAAGTTCCATAAGCTGCCAGGTTTAGCTTTTGCCAGGTTTATAACTATCTGAAATACCTTACTTCCAGTAATGGTTTTTTTTTCCTCTCCTCCCTTGGTGCATTTTAGGCCAGAATTGTCAAAAATGACCAGTGACTTTGGGTTTCCAAATTTTGGGTACCCAGTTTGAAACCTATTAAAAGGGACTCATTTTCAGAGATTGTGTGCTCAGCTGTTTCGGAAAATCAGGCACTTTAAGAGTCTCAATTTGAGCATCCCAAAACACTCGTCACTTCTAAAAAGCTTTTTCTTTAACCGTGTCATTCATCAAGGTGAAAGGACAAACTTTTTCAAGCACAATCCATCTGTTTTGAACTAGAGTGGATGCAGCTGTTTATCACTGAGAGAACTCTAGTGACCGATGTGCTGATATTAGGAATTGTATTTTTCCCATTCATCTTCATTATTAATATTTGTTTAGATTTCAGTGGCACGCACAATGTGTGAGGCACATTCTAAACACAATCCCTTCCCCAAAGAGCAATACAGGCTAATAGAAAACATTTTTTGGCATCATTAAATTGTTCGATTTAACCATTCTGATTGGAATAAAAAATCAGACTTGAATCTAAAATTCCCTCAACTCCGAAGTGATTTTGACAAATTACAAAGTAAAAATAATAACCTTTTTTTTTCCTAATTGGACATGAAGCATGTTTAGACTGGGCGTCAGGTTTGGCCCAGCCAACACCTTGTAACAGTAAATGTTTCAAACTTCTACTGCAAGTTATTGTTCTGATGGGCAGTTTTCTTAACTGATGATTTTACTGTCTATCTCTATCTGTATTTCATAATGTCCTATGCTTTCTGGGTTGCAGGCTCAGTGGGGTTTTTCCCTGTTAATAAAGGGGCTTTGTTTTATTTTCACTTCTTAACTTTGTGCCTCTTTTGCTAATCTTTCTCGGTGTACAAATAGACTTTCCTCAGCAGTCAGAGTTGACAGCATGTACCCACTATAACCTAGTTCTGGGCAGAGCTGCTTGTCTCTCTCGATGTCAGAGCCTTTACTGTGAAGTTAAGTGACATTTCCAGCCTTCTGAAAGAGTTGGTATATATTTGGCAGGTCCTACTCCTTCGGCACAAAAAAGGGCTGTGTTTTGTCTGTGATAAGCCCTGAAAGAAAACTATCTGAGGAGTAAGGAGAGGGGTGGGGTTCGTGCTGGATTCTCACTACTTGAACTGTGGAGAGAGAAGCAGAATGTTTGTTTGCAGGGTTTAGGAACCACTGTGGCTCGATCTTTGCAAATAGAGATCTTCATGATAGGGGATCCCAAAAGCTGATAGTCTGAAGAGTTACAGCGGGGTCTGGACCCTAATGAGCCTGGAGAATCTGTTTTACACATGTATGTGCCTGAAGGAGTCTTCAATCTGGATTACATTCTGTATCGAGTGTCTGGCTCTTTGCTCTGCCGTTCAGCACAGGAGAGGGCCCAGATTTTCACAAGAGCCAAGCACCCCACTTGTACCCAACATGCTCTGCTCTTTTCGGAATCTGGTGCCCCTGTGCACCCCCATGGTGAATGCAGCGCATGTGGCGTACCTGCTGTGTATAACATAAGCTCTTTCTAAAGTGCAGCTCTTAAAGAAACATAGTCACGAACTACGATAGGAATGTTTGCACTTTCTTTTGAACATTTCTGAATGATAAAGGAAAGACAATGCTTCCAAATTGTTAATGCTGATCAGAGCTTCCCTCCCCACCTGTATCTGAATAGCAAAAGGTCACCGATTCCAAATGGAAGAGATGAGGTGGATGAATGGCTAGGACCCATCGCAATTTGCTGGACATTGCTCTCTCTATCTGTCTTGGGGTTTTATTCAACCCCCATCACTGTAGTATCTGAGCAGCTTCATGTAAAATCAGTAGCAATAGCCAGTCCCCATGGACTTCAATCTCTGGTGTTTCTCCTGTTTTGGGATAACAGCTCTGCTTGCTGGAGAGTTTTTGTGATTTTTCTTACTTTGTTAATTGACTTATTTCTATGGGAACCCCCAAAAGGGTATTGTCCAATGAACAGGTTAAGGATTCATGACCCATCTGATCAGTTTTTGAGTAGTTCACATGGTTACCCTCCCAGGGCCCAAGAGAGATGACTCAGAGCTGCTGTGGATTCCACAGGATCTGTGTGGATCCTGGAGGATCCAAAGGTTCTGGTCGTGGAACCCTATGTTTTACATATGCTGGTAGTGTGGGGGACATCCTGTTTCTCTCCAGACCCCCCTGATAATTTGGGGAAACTCCTTAAAAGTGTCCCAGGGTCCTCTACCATGGGACAGTCTGTTCCCATTTTCCATTGCATTGCTCATGGTTTGAATATATTCCCCAGTAAGATTAGCTATTGTGGCACCCATTATGAGCACCTCCTATAGGGACCTTTGGTCTTGGTCACAGATATTTATTTACTTGTAAAGAGTCCCACCTGACCAAGGCTTCTGGGCCCTACAACAGACAATAGAAACACAACAATAATAATAAATAACAATGAAATCACACTATTAAAAGAGCTAATAAAACACTGATATTATTCTAATAACTTCTGGGGACTGGGACAGGGTCAGTCCTCCATAAAATGGGAATATAATACCGACCTCCTTTGTAAAGAGCTGCGAGATCTAGTGAGGAAAAACACTATATGGGCCTGATCCTGCTTTCATTCACTTTAGTTGAAAAGCTCCCACTAACTACAGTGGAGCTAAAAGCTAGATATTTTGAATCTCTTTAAACTGCATTGTCAATTTTCTCAGTTTTAGGAATTTCTTAGAACTAAAATGCCAGAATAGCATTCTTTCAGAAACGACACTTTCCTTTATAATTCGATGAAGAACACAGTTGGAAACATGTTTAAATTTAATTTGATACGCTGTCTGTCAAAACTATTCAGCAAATAACTAGCCAGCAAGCTAAGGCAGTTCTTGAACCAAAGGTTTTGTGGATATGGAAAAACCTTTAGTCAGATCTGTGCAGTATTACAAAGGACTTGGCTTTTGAATCCTATGCTATCCACAGGGTTAAATTCAAATATGTAAGCACAGTAGTTTAAGGAATAAGTTCCAGAAGCTATTTAACTCTCGGCTTCATTACAGAGCAGCGATCAGGTTGAGTTAAGCAGAATTGCTGTATGTTGAAACATCTGGAATAATACCATATTTCCACAAAAAGGAATTTTTTTAGGAAGAGCAAGGATGGGCTGATATATGAAAGAATGGAGCTAATAGCAACCTACAAATGCTGGAAAACCAATTAAGAATTTATAGTGTGAAAGAGTAAGACCTTGTCAGGAATCGTAATTTTGACCACAATCTCTTTTAAAAACAGCAGCAAAATCGCTTTTTAAAAACTCAGACTTTCCTAGCTATGATCAATGGGCAGCCTTAAGGTCTGGTGGCAGTGCTCAGTTTATTGGAAATAGACTTCTTAACATATAATGGAGTTTATTCCTATTAAACAAGTCATGGCAAACATATTTGGAGCTTTCCAGGCTGGATAGTAGCGAAATATCTTGTTAGGGGAAACAAACCAAAAGATTTTTCGTTATGAAACAACAATTTGAACATAGATCAGTTTAAATGAGCTTGATTTTAAAAACACTTTTAAAATTATTTTGATAGGGCCTAGAAGAAGTAATGTCCTCTAGTCCATGTCTTTTATAATTCAAGGGATATCGTTAATGAAATTTTAAATCTAGGTTGTATTTTAAAATTATTATTTTGTACCAAACCTCATAAGAATATAAATGTGTAATCTATAAATGTTACTGCTTACTGATTTCAATAAATACATTTTGGGGAAGGGAAAAAAGGGATTCAAATACAAATGCAACAACCATGTACAAAATGAGAACTAGAAAACTAATCTAAACAAAAGTGAATTGATCAATTTACTTTTATTGTCCAACGTGAACAAAATACATAAAAGTAAACAAATGTCACAATAATGAAAAACACATTCAGATATTTACAGCTCGTGTCTTTTTAATGTCATTGTGGTGTTTTCAGTAACACAGTTAATGATTTTTTGTATAGTAACAGTACCTGTCTGAAATTAGTCCGCCCTAAAGACCTGAAAAACAACCTGAAAATATTAAGTGTTAGAAAATAATTTACATTTAAAAAAAATCAAACTCTCAAGTACACTGAGTAACTTATCTGGCATAAATTTCAAATAAATGTCCCCAATCTTAGTTAATAAAGAGTTTTTAGAACTTAACCCAATATAGCTACCGACTCTAACAGACTTCACGGAATCATTTTATAATGTTTGTCTGTTGCAGTTATAAGTGGTAAATTGAGATTAGAATTACAGAAAGCCTCAGACTAAATTTAGCGCTGGGATACATATACTGCACTCACTTCATTGGGAGAGTTTGGTTCACGTTGAGCTAGTTTAGCATCTCCTTGGGGGATAAATTATAGTCTGAATGAGGACATTCACACACATTTATGACATTAGTGCTATATGCAGTTGGAAGTTCTGCATATGTTGAGGCTGTAAAACTAACACTATCTCTTCCCTCCTCCAAGGACTTTATTTAATTTCTTTATCAAGAGCCACTCACTAAAAGCTACTAGTCACAATGAAATGAAGGCTTTTTTTAACAGTGGTTCTCCACTGAGATCTTTGCAAACAGAGCAATAATCTTCTCTCTGCAAAATTCTCTATGGAGTGACTTTATCTTGTGGTGATTGCAGTGATCGGAGCAGTTGTTTCATACAACCCTATTTTAAAGTGTAAACATTGCAAAGAGTAAGGAAAATGCTTACTAGCCAATATGGGGTGTTATATAATATAGTTTGTCTAAAGTTTTGACATATTTTTTAACGCTGGGATATTGTTCTTTTTTTTTTAATCTGTAGCTTTATTTCAAAACATCTGGTGGGAGTTTAATCGTGAACGATAAATTGGGATTTTATATTTATGCCACATTGTATGTAACCAAGAATGGAGCTGCAACTCTCCAAGGAAATAGTGCTGCGGCTGTAAGCAGTTACGACAAATCCTCAGCTGGTGTAAACTGGCTTCGCTCCACCGAAGTCAATGGAGCTACATTGATTTACCCCAGCTGAGGTGTAATTTTTATGAACAGTAATATTTTCTGATAAACATCTGGAGAGTCTTTTCACCTGGATCGTTGTTATGAATATTCCGTGCTAAAGAAATGTTTGTAAATGATGTTGCGCTGTATTATCAATATGAAACAGTGCTAAAATCAGAGCTCGGAGATGATCATTTTGAAGTACATTTTCGAAAGAGAAATACTTTATAACTAGCTACTAGGGTTGCATGAACACTAAATGACAATCAGCCATTTTCAGGCTGTAAACAGATGTCAGTGTTTAAAAATAAAATTATAAATACTCTTTTGCAAAACATAATGGTCCAGATCCTCAGCTATTGTAAATGGGCATAGATGTTGAATTCAGTGGAGCTATGCCAATTTACACCAGTTGAGGATCTGACCCGCTATCTACAAACAAAGGTACTTTTTTTCCTTGGAAAGTCACAAGTCCATTTTGGATTAGATACAATGTGGTGTAAACATCCCAAAATAGCTTTCAAAAGTAAATTCCCACCAGACTGACTTGTCTGGAGTGATGCTGATTGACACCATCTGAGGATCTGCCCTGAACAGAGTTGTTTTCATGAAGTTTCTTAAACTTCCAATACTCCCCAGCAGTGCTGCAGACCTGAACAGCATCACTGAACTATTGTGTGAGACTCAGGAAGGAAAATGGTTTTAAACAAAAGTGAAACCGAGCAGGCTGTTTTCATTGTCTGAGCTTGAGGAAAACACAAAAAGGGATTGGACAGCACAAGTAGGAAGGGCAGAAGTTTTCCAAACTCAGCAGAGTCCTAGCTGTGCAATAATTATGTATGCTGTTTATTTTATTAATATACAATGCAGGATTCAGGACAGCAGGCATTAACCAATAAACCTGATGCCAAACCCTATTAAAGTCCAGGAGAAGACCACCACATTGACCTCAGTGGGAGCAGAATCAAGTACAGACAGGATACTATGGACCCAATCCTGCCGCCCTGAAGTCGATACTAAAACTCATGTTAACTTGAGTGGAAACAGGATCAAGCCGCATTTTTATAAATACAGTTTTATAATATATAAAATATAAATTTACTTTTTTCAGTCATTTACTATGCAGTTCTTGGGAAGAGTAGGGAAGAGTAAGCCATTAAAAATATATATGCTGATACTGACTAAAATTTCAAAAGCTCCTAAGTCACTTAGAAATCTAAGACTCGTTTACAGGACTTTTACTTTTTTTCCTCTGTAAAGTGCAGATTTGGATTGACCAAAACACTTTTTGTGAATTTATGTCCAATTCACTAAATTGTTTCAGTAAAAAATGAAATCTGAAAAAAACTGAAACGTGTTCTGACATTTCCTAAACCAAAAGTTTTGATTTTTCTAATTGAAATTACTTTAAGTTTGGAATTTTACTTCCAGTTTAATTTTTTAAAAGGTTTAAAAAATGAAATTTGCCCTCAACTTTTTCAGTTCTCCTAAAAAATCATTTCAGCCTGAAACAATTTTTCCCCCCAATTTTTTTTGCTTGTCCAACAAAACAAATATTCAGTTATTCACACAGCCCTGAGTTTGAAAGCAGAGCTTAGACACCTAAGTCAATTAGGCACTTTTGACAATGTTATCCTTTGGACATTTTGTCTAGAGAATATTACACAGATTTGCTTAACTTTTATATCCTCCTTACAGACACTTTTTTTCTTTTCATATGTTTTTAAAGGTATGGACATACGAAGCAGCCACTGTAACAGATTGCTTTACTGTTTGAGTAAAAGGTGTAGTCAGTTGTTTGACTATAGTCACAATTCGTTCTTAAAAATATTCAAGAGACTAAATAACTGAACTTAGCCAAATGTATTGTCTAAAGACAAACAGTACAATACGAAAAGGAGACATACATACAATGCTTCTGGGAAGCAATTCTTATCTTATAGCATGGTCCCCTGACATAGAAGTGTGCTTTGGAAATATGCATTTAACCTAGCTAAGTTTATAGTATGGGTTTTACAAGTTACAGCATACTATACATCACTAAAATCCAACCTATCAATTTGAAACAGTTCCTTAACTTGTTTTGTTCTGTATTTTTCTTCTTTCTCTTTTGGATACTATATTCTAAACCAGTTGCCTGTGAAAATACCTATGCTAGGACATAGACCGTATATGTTTTGCATTTAACAAGTTCTGTGTTAGCTAGTGCCAAAGCTGACGTCAGCTTTGCCAAGTGTTATGGGATACTTGGCATGAGTGAACATAATTGTGGGAAGGGCATAATACATTCAGTTAAAGTAACTTCCCAACACTTATATTAACCCTGTGCACATAATACCCATTAATGTGGTTCATACTACGCCTAACATATATGTATGGGCTAACAAATCATTAGACAGAGATCATATTCAAATACAGTCCCTATAGGCAACGTTGCATATAGATTGTGTACGTCTTGGTCAGACTGAACGTTGGGATTTTACTTCTGCCCATAAATGATGATAACCTTTACTCATATGGATCGTATGTGTTAGCAACAGAGAAAAGGACATTGTTTAAAATATGAACTTTATGTTGCTAACCATTCTAGCTTATTTAATGGAATTTAATAAATCAGGGACCTGCTCCTGTGACCTTTACTCACACAAGCAGGCTTTTGAATACAAAATTGACCCCCCGCCCAAAAATATATAGCATGTGTCCAACTATCACTTACAGTATGTCTAGCAATTGTTTCCTATCATTAGACATTCTAAACAATTTACAAGGGTGAGATCAAAGTGGAAAAAAGTCCCTTTATAAATTCCCCAGTACATAAAAGCTGTGTAGCGTTTGAGCTAAGCAGAGATACTGTCTAATAAAAGACTTTTTTTTTTTTTGGAGGAAGGTTTTCTTGTAGTTAATAGTAGATCAATGTAAATGCCCAAAAAACACTGAGACTTTAAGCCAAAGGCTGCACAGTTTTAAAGAGAGAGTTTATGCTATTAACAGTGTGAAAGGAGAGACAATATTAGGGTTCCATGTGAAATCTTTCTGGCAATCTAATATTTTTTTCTTTCTCACTTTCCCTGGTGACTAAAATGTGCTCTTTCATGAATTTACTAACACTAAACAACATGTGACTGGATTGGTTGAAAGTGGTAGCCACAATTTATTAATTATCGTAGCTATTTTTTTTCACGAAGGCAGATGCTTCCTACAGAATTGACACAACCTTCTTCTCTAATCCTTATAATCAAAATCATTGCTGTCTTGGTTGGCCATTGAAAATTGATTTGTACATGCTACACGCTAATTGAAATCTCTTGGTCTGTCACTGTTAAAAGAGTTTTGATCCGGGTGGGGAGTCCCCCCCTTTCAGATTGGTCCAGCTGGCACTACTGATAGGTCATGTGGATTCCTTATTGAGAAGCCAGTTTGTTTATTTCAGCCAGCTTGCCTGAGCATGAGTTCTGTTGCAAAACCATAAATGGTAGCAGTTATGTTTCAAGAAGTGGAGTTTTGTGTTGACTCCCTTCAGTTTTTTCACCTTCTAGAAATGAAGGAGATTTGATTTTCCTGCAATTATGAGCTGGGAATAACTCTGTGCTGAGGAGGCAGAACGATACAAGAAAAACACTCAAACATCCTGTAATGTTCTGGCTAATAAAATGTGACTTTACACAAATAACCAGGCCTGACCCATGATTTATTGACTGCACCCTGTCATGTGATGGGCCCTCAGCTGGTAATAACAATACTTCACATTTTCTTTGGAGGATTGTTTCCCAGATACAAGCTAACTAATCCCCCTAACACCCTTATGATATAACCATGATTCCCTTTCTGCAGGGCTTGTAATTTGCACAGCCTAGAGAGCTAATCAGTGCAGACTCCTTAGTACCAATCCTCTGTCTTCAGCACATGGTCCTTTCCTATCATGTTCCAGTCCCCCGAGGTCGTATAACTATTTGTGTGATATCGATACAGTGTTTTTCCAGTCAGCACTGGTACTGGTCCTCCTTCCCTCTGCACTTACTCTCTGCTCTTGGTGTTTTAGTGCTCCCATATAACATACTTGCCCTTTCAAGAGTTGTATCTTTCAAAGGAATCTATGCATCGGTTAGCACAGTAAACGGGGCTCTCTGCAGTGGAGGTAGCTAGGTGTAGCAAGGGGCGGTTGAATCTTCCTGCAGCAGGAGAGATGGCCTCTGTGCTGCATGAAGTATGTGGCTTCTGTTCCTTTTGTAACTTTCATGTGTTGTTTTATCTGGACAGTCAACATGATAAGATGTGGCACCTCAGGGCTCAGTCCTGTAACCCATATTCACGTGAGCTGCAGGATCAGACCCTGAGCTTGCTACTGGAAGAATCTGAAGAATAAAGAAAGGGTTTGGGTTGATATTGATGTTGCTCAGATGATCTTGCCAGATACCAGCTGTAGCAGTGAAAGGGTGGAGTCTGACCTTCCATTCCTCCCACTGGCTTTGCTCACAAGAATGGTTTGGGCAGAGCAACAGGAGGGAGCAGCCAGCACACACACTGTGTCCCCCCTCCCACCCCCTAACCAAAATGGTTGGGTCTAATTTCAGACCTATCATCAACGCTGCCTGGCAGTCTCTTTTTAAACAGTTGCCTTTTAGTGTGGCTAGTAACTTGCATGACTCTCTGAGCTAGTAACCTCTTGCTGGCTGACTGCATTATCTTGCACATCTGGTACAACTGCACATTGCTTGAGTCACTGCACGAGGCATGGCTGACATAACATGGGCCATGAAGTTATATGCGTTTATTTGTACTCTGAGGTCACTGATTTAATATTTCCTTAGAGATCTGTAATGTCATTCTAAGACGATGCTCAGCCCCAATCATAATTTCAAGAACAAATTGGAGACAAGGCTCTATTCATAAAGATAGTATGTTCTTCTAGAGGCTAAATACCATAAATAACTGATTTTTGGATGCATGAATTGCCAGCATCTCTCAAAAGACGTTAATAAATTCCAAGGCCACATCTTTGAGCGTCAGCCGTTTTTTGATGTTCTGTCCATTGGCTCATTTAAATACAATCAGATTCAGCTTTAAGAAATGTAATGTGTTTTCAGATTTCTCAGACGATTAACGTATTTTCAACTGCACTGGGTCTAGTTTAAAATAAAGTTCCGAGCCTGCTGCCCTTCAGATCAGCGATAAAGCTCTCATTGACTCCAGTGGGAGCAGGATGAAGGGCTGCAGTTTAAAGCGCCAGCTCCTCAGCGGGTGTGAATTGATGGGCCATTGGCTCTGCTGATTCGCACCCGCTGAGGAGCTGGGCCTTTATTTGGGGTGCAGAACATTTTGTTTTCACTTTTTGCATTGGAAAGGAAACTGTCAAAGTAAAAGTCACCCTTTAAACAAACAACCTTTCGTCTGTTATTAACGATCCCTTCAGATGATTAAAGCTCAAAGAATTTTAAAAGTCTAATTTACTTCTCATGCTTGATGATGATTTTTTTTCTTTGCCTTGTCTTATTTTTGCATTTTGCTGAGCTTAGACTCAGAGCCAACAAAGCATGTAAACTTACCTTGAAACACACGACTTGTCCCTCTGATGTCAGTGGGATTTAAGCATGTGCTTAAGCGCTCTGCTGAATGACAGTGGGATTGCTCACCTGCTTAAAGATAAGCACAGGCTTAAATGCTTTTGTTGACTTGGAGCCTAGGCTAGTGAAACTAAACTGCTGGATCTTGCTTTCCATTTCTGGGCCACTTGGCGTAGTGTGGCTCTGTCTGTACTTGCAATGCCAAAGAGGAATTTTCAATCCCCAAACTCTTAGCTTGAGAGCTCCTCGGAGCAGGGACTGTCCTTCTTGAGCGTTTGGAAGAACCAATCACCTAGCACAGGGGTTGGCAACCTTTCAGAAGTGGTGTGCCAAGTCTTCATTTATTCACTCTAATTTAAGGTTTCACGTGCCGGTAATACATTTTAATGTTTTTTAGAAGGTCTCTCTCTATAAGTCTATATATTATATAACTAAACTATTGTATTGTAAAATAAACAAGGTTTTCAAAATGTTTAAGAAGCTTCATTTAAAATTAAAATGTTGATCTTATGCTGCCGACCCGCTCAGCGGGTACCTACCTTCTCCCTGGTTCTGGCCCATTCTCTTCCTCTCTCTGCACTGAGCTGAGGGTGGGAGTGCACTGAGCACAGGGCTGGGGGAGATGGGTCTGGCCAGGAGCTAGAATGAGGGAGGGGGCTCAGGGTTGGGGCAGGAGATTTGGGTGTGGGGCACTTACCTGGGCAGCTCCCATTTGGTGCGAGGGGTGCAGATGGGAATGTGTGTGGGGGGGGGGAGCAGGAGCTCCCATTTGGTGCTCAGGGTGGGGGTGAGGATATGGGGGGTGCAAGAGTCAGAATGTGCGGGATGGGGGGGCTGGATATATAGGGGGTTGCAAGAGTCAGGGCAGAGAGCTGGGGGCATGTGAGGGGGGTGCAGGTGTTGGGGGGAGCTGGGTATGTGTAGGGGTGCCAGAGTCAGGGCTGGGTTCATGGGGTGTGTGTGAAGGAGTCAAGCGGAGGGCTGGGTGTGTATGAGGGAGGCACAGGGCTCAGGGCGCGGGCCTGGGGGTGGGGTGGGGCTGCAGGGCTCAGGACAGAGGGCTGGGTGTGTGTGGGGGGGTCAGGGCTCAGGGCAAAGGGCTACATGTGTGTAAGGGGGGGTCAGGGCAGGGGACTGGAGGGACTACGCCCCTGTTCCACCACCCCCCTTCCCCAAGGCCTTGTCCCCGCTTCTTCTCTGCCTCCCCCGGGAGCAGTGAGCACAGAGCGCACTGACTCTGCTCCTTCCCGACCCCCTCCCTCGTAAGGGCCATCAGCTGATCAGCAGGGAGGGAGAGGCGGAGGAGGGGCAGGAACCCAGCACACTACGGGAAGAGGCAGGGGAGCCAGCAAGACCAAGCTCCTGCCCCTTGCCCCCTGTCCCCACAGGGAGGGATGGCGGGGGGAATGGAGGGCAGAGAAGATCAGGCCGGGCTGGGCTGGGCAGGATTTTTAATGGCACACTGCTGCCTGCCGGGAGCAGTGTGCCATTAATAATCGAATTGCGTGCCGTCTTTGGCACACGTACCATAGGTTGCCGACCTCTGACCTAGCAGATAATGCTCTAAATGAATAATAACCTGTGAGTGAAGTTCTGGCCCCACTGATGTTGGTGACTCTGGGATTTCTCAAACTCTTGGGCTTTCTCAGACTCACGCTGTGATTTCTGCTTTACTGTTAAACTCTCTTCATTTTATTGTTACCCTATTTGGCCGCTTCATCTGCCTGTTGTGTCCTGTCTAATGTCTAGATTGACAGCTCTCTGTGGCACAGACTGTCTCCTATGTTTCCTGTCTGTACAGCACCTGGCACAAGGACATGATCCTGGACTGGGGCTCTTAGGCACTCCCAGAATAATAAGAAAGTTGCTTATTTTAATCAATAAAAAAAATCCCACTCAAACCTTTGCAAATAATAAGAGCAATTTTCTAACCTGGGTCCAAAAACTACTTGATGTTCATTACAAAAGATCAGATTCCGTAAACGAATGAACCAGCTGGCTAGGCTCCTTCCAAAGTGGCCCTTCTGCTGCTCTGACTCTGCTTTGCTTTGCACCGGATCTTGCTGTTGTGCTTGCTTTAGGACACCAGAGTCCCGTAACTATAACTTCTTTTTTTTGAACTGCTGTCATAATTTTTAAAAGATGCAAATACGTTTTTTTGGATCGCAGCCTGGCTGGTGTTTTATTAGCACATGCAGACCAAGAACTCTCTTTTATTTGTATATCAGGTCCTGGGGAAAAAAATCTCAATAAAATAAAAAAGGATCTGTATAAATAATAACGAGGGTTTTATGGACCGTTTTGAACTCTCATTGCCTGCAGCTGCAGAATGTGGTCTCCCACCAGAGGACATGGGAGATATAAATCTAATATTACACCTCATTGGCGTCTGCATGAGTGTGTAAAATCTAGTCATTTTTACTGCATGCAAAGCGGAATCGCTACCCTACCAGCTGGATCCGTGGTGATGACATGTTTGGTGCTTCAGCAGTTCCAAACAAGATGCACTTCTGTACAGAGAAAGCAGCTGAATGTGCCAGCTTAGCTTACTTTATTTTGGAGATGAATGTTAACACACCTGTTGGAAACTGAATCCAACACAGTGCCGGGCAACTAGGGGGCACAGCAAAAGGCTGTTCTGTTTACGATCAGAGGGCTGCTGGCTGTTGCTCTGCGGAGACTCGCTATATTTTAAGGGCTGTCAAACCAGTGACGTTCTTCCTAGCCTACTATCAAGAAGTGAACAGGGAAAAGTTTGCACCGTCTTTAACACATGAGGAAGGCTCAGTGGTTATGAAATTGTCCTGGGACTTAGGCCTCCTGGGTTCAATTCTGCACTCTGTCCCAGGCTTCCTATGTGACCTTGGGCAAGTCGCTTAGTCTCTATGGGCCTCACTTTCCTATCCCTAAAATGGGGCTAATAGCACTTCCCTGCCCCAAAGGGGCATCATGAGGCTAAATACATTAAAGGCTGCGAGGCGCTCAGAAAATAGAGATGTGGGCTATGTAAGCACCTTAGATGTAATGCAAAATGAGGTATTTGGGGGCTTACTTCTGCTGAGTCCACCTACTAAAGCATTTAATTACTGGCGAATTTACAAAAAGCCTTGCTCTGCTCACTCAAGATTGGGCAATCTTGAATTTGGTGATTTACAATGGGCTTTTTCAAAGGAATTAAAAGGTACCTAGCTCCCATAGACTTTCAGTAGGAGCGGGGCACCTAAATCCTGTAGGCCTCTTTAAAATATACTCGGCTTGGAAGTTCTTTGGGGAAGGGTCCAGCTTTTTGTTCTGTTTGTACATCACTTAGCACAGAGGGGTCCCGGGCCATGACTGGGGCTCCTAGAAAAATCAGTAATAATCCCCTAACATAAATCTCAACCGTCCTGCCTCTATTAATAAATCAAAAGTAACAGATGCTGTTGGGAAGCTGTGTATGGGTTCCTACCACTAACAGTTGATTGTTACAGCTGACCTTCCGTTAGCGTACTGGGGTTTATCTTCTGATTACGGCATGCGTGCTGTATGAACGCATGCGGTACTAATCTGTGGAATGACCTTGTCAAGATCGGGCTGAGTTGGAGAAAAGCCCCTCTCCCCAGCCAAACATGCCCGCTCTGAGCTGATTGCCTGTTCCTTGTGTGCTCTTAATACAGAATCCTATTTGTTCGATGCTCCTGTCGTTTAGGGTAAAAATGCTATCTGGCAGAGTTTGCTGGGTGGCATGTCGATTGGCTTAAAGGGGGCTAGTGACAAAAAGCCTGTGTGCTTGCGCTGCAGCCTATAACCACATTGTTACAATATTTAGCTTGAAAGGCAAAGCTTGTGATGACTAAGCTCCTCCAGCACTGCTGGGCTCTCTGAGCTGTTGCTGGGGCTGGAGAGTAGGGCTGGGAAAACTGCCGAAGCCTTCCTGTGTTCGTTTTACACAGCACAAGCAAGCCAGAGTGAAGCAAGTCTGTCAACTCTCCTAGCTGACAGGGACCTGGAGGGCACTGAGAGGCAGCAAGAAAAATGAGGGACTTTCAGGGGCAGCTGTGTTTTACTAACCCAGTCATAATGCCCCTAAAAATCCTTATTGTTCTTGCAATGTTCGTCTAGAACCTCCAGCGCTGGGAGGCCTTTCCAAGGTAAGTATCAGCCCCTGGAATGAAGACATCTGAGCGTGTGGTTGTTTGTGTTCTCATTTTAAAGGGATACTGTCAACTAGGATCTTTATTATTTTTTGAAAAGCAGCAGGAAGGGGTCCTGCAAAAGCAAATCTGGATAGGAAAGTTGTCATGAATTGTCTTACAGAGCATGTATTTTCTACTCAGCATCCAAACAAGAATAATATTGTGCTTACAGGGTAAGAGCCTGGCAGTGAAACTGATGAGAAACTAAATTGCAACTTGCTAATCTGTTTTTCTCCCTTGACTAATTGGAGTGAAATGAAACATATGAACAAATAGCATAAAGGATTAATAATACAATTCAAAAGATTTTCAAACAAAGCCCTTTATTTTAGTAACCTTGATGCTTATAAACTCATGTGTGGGGGGAAAACCCCAAAACCTGCAAAGACTTACATCCATGCTTAACTTTACACACTGTAAGTCATCCCATTGACCGTTCACAGCACATGAAATTATGTATGTGCATGTGTCTTTGCAAGATTGGTGCCATAGGGACTGGATATTCAACTGGGAGAAATTGGCATATCTGCATTGACTGTAACAGAACTGTGCTGTTTAAAACTAGCCAAAGATCCAGACCTTAAATGTTTACAGATATTTAAATTCAACTTACCAGTGTGTTTGCAGATTTAAATGCCCAGTCCTGCAGATACTTATGCTTGTGTCCCTTTATGAAATTTCAAATGAATGTACTCACCTAATCGATTTAGATTTCCAGCATTTGAAAGAAATGTTCAGAGCATACAATATTGCTAGTACCCAGCATACAAATGTGTTTTCACAAACGAATGTGGCCTTCTGGTTGCTTTTTTCCTGTTTAATAAATTATAAACATTTCAGTGATTCCCTGCAAACTTTAACAAACTCAGAATGATTCTTACAAGAAACCAGACTGAACAAATGCTCCCCAGTCTTCTGGAAGGACTATGCACCTTAGCCAAAAAGAACCAGCCACCAAACCATTCTTCCTGTGGGGTGAAATGCCCCTGCCCTTCCTCCCAGCACCTGGGTCTGCCATCCATACTGAAATGAAAGCAGCCGACAGCGCAGCCTGGTCAGGAAAAGTGGAGGAGAAGAAAACATGCTTCAAGATGAAATATTCATTTGAAGTAGAAGTCTTAGGGGCAAATTTGTGAGAAAAGCTAAATGAAGGCCCCGATTCAGCCAGGACCTTAAGCCCAGGCCTAACTTTAAGCATGTGACTAGTCCAACTGAAGTCAATGAGACATAATTATGCCCGTGCCTAAGAACTTTGGGGCTGATCCTTCATATGAAAATCAATGGGAATTTTGAGCTAAATTTCAAGGAAGGCAGGATCAGGACCCTTGTGACCTGGGGCCTTAGGCGAAGGGCTGGCCCCACTGAAGTCAGTGAGACAATTCCCTTAATGTTTACCTTCTCTATATACTATTTCTGGCAGCCCAGTTTCTTACCCTGCACACTTCCAGGAGCTAACCTGGAGTCAGACCTTCCGTAAAGGAAAGATTTCTAGCCCGTGCTTTATAATCTGCTCTCCTCTTGCACAGCTCCATGAAATCTAATTTGTTTTATCCCTTTAATGACCCACAGGGCCCCACTCCCATGAAGTTCCCCTGGAGACTATATAGGACTTTCACTGCTCACCCAGCCTAGGAAGGCTCTTTCCACATGGCAGTGCTTCCCTGTTGCTGCTTCGAGTGGACCTGAAGTTCAGTTCCAGCATTGAAGACACAAGTGACAACGCGTTTGAAATGAGTTGGTACATGTAATAATGTGAATCTTGGACCTTCCAGGTCAGAGCTTGGCCACAATGCCAAGTTTGGGCACCAGCTCCCCACTCTCTACCCATCTCTGGACAGAGGAGCTCAGTTGAAGTAAATTCAGTAGAGTTCCATGAGGAGGCAGTTAATCACTTATCCATGATTTCATGATGAAGGGTCAATCAAGTCCAGAATCTTGTCTCTGTACCATACTGTTCAGGGGAAGGTGGAAGAAACCTCCTAGTGGACAAGTATGGAATTATCTACTTATCAAGGATATTTCTTTCTAATCCCCATGCTCTCCCTATTGGCCTACACCAGGAGTCGGCGACCTTTCAGAAGTGGTGTGCCAAGTCTTCATTTATTCACTTTAATTTAAGGTTTCGCGTGCCGATAAAACATTTTAATGTTTTTTAGAAGGTCTCTCTCTATGTCTATATATTATATAACTAACCTATTGTTATATTGTAAAATAAACAAGGTTTTCAAAATATTTAAGAAGCTTCATTTAAAATTAAATTAAAATGTTGATCTTACGCCGCCCGCCAGCTCAGCCCACTGCTGGTCTGGGGTTCTGTTCACTTAGACCAGCAGTGGGCTGAGTGGGGACTGCAGCCAGGACCCCGGACGGCAAGGGTCCAGCAGCCAGATCCCCAGACAGACAGTGGGCTGTGCGGGGCCGGTGGCTGGGACCCCAGACCAGCAGTGGGCTGAGCAGCTCAGCCCACGGCTGCTCAGGGGTTCCATCCGCCAGCTCCTGCCAGCCGGGATCCCAGCTGCCGGACCCGCTCAGCCCGCTGCCGGTCTGGGGTCCCATCCCTGCCCACATACAGTGGGTACCTACCTTCTCCCTGGCTCTGGCCCATTCTCTTCCTCTCTCTGCACTGAGCTGAGGGTGGGAGTGCACTGAGCACAGGGCAGGGGGTGATGGGTCTGGCCAGGAGCTAGAATGAGAGAGGGGGCTCAGGGTTGGGACAGGCGGTTTGGGTGTGGGGCACTCATCTGGGCAGCTCCCATTTGGTGCAAGGGGTGCAGGAGCTCCCGTGAGGGGTGAGGGTGGGGATGTGGAGGGTTGCAAGAGTGAGGGCAGAGGGGCTGGGGGTATGTGAGGGGGGTGCAGGTGTCAGGGCAGGAGGTGGAGGAGGGCTGGGTATGTGGGGGGGTGCCAGAGTCAGGGCTGGGGTCGTGGGGTTTTGTGTGAAGGAATCGAGCAGAGGGCTGGGTGTGTATGAGGGGGCACCGGGCTCAGGGCATAGGCCTGGGGTGTGTGCAGGGCTCAGGGCAGAGGGCTTGGTGTGTGTGAGGGGGAGTCAGGGCAGAGGGCTGGGTGTGTGTGTGTAGAGGGGGTCAGGGCAGAGGGCTAGGTGTGTGGGGAGGGTCAGGGCTCAAGGCAGAGGGCTGGGGGTGTGCGTGTGTGTGGGGGGTCAGGGCAGGGGGCTGGAGGGGATATGCCCCTTTTCCACCCCCCCTTCCGCAAGGCCCTGCCCCTGCTTCTTCTCTGCCTCCCCCGGGAGCAGTGAGCACAGAGCGCACTGACTCTGCTCCTTCCCGACCCCCTCCCTCGCAAGGGCCATCAGCTGATTGGCCGGCAGGGAGGGAGGGACAGAGAGGAGGAGTAGGAGGAGGGGCAGGAACCCAGCACACTACAGGAAGAGGGAGGGGAGCCAGCAGGACCAAGCTTCTGCCCCTTGCCTCCTGTCCCTGCAAGGGAGGGGGGAACGGAGGGCAGAGAAGAGCAGGCCGGGCTGGATTTTTAATGGCACGCAGCGTGCCATTAAAAATCAGCTCGCGTGCCGTCTTTGATACATGTTCCATAGGTGGGATTGCCGACCCCTGGCCTATATGTTAAGACAAGAAGCTTTATATCTCTTCTATTTTTAACTTAACTGTGAATGTTTTCATTATGCACCTAATTCACTATACTTTCCTGAATGCTGCTAAACTCTTGGCCTCAATAGCATCTTGTGGCAATGAGTTCCACCAGCTAATTATTGATGGCAGGGACGGCCAAACTTACTGACCATCTGAGCTGCATACAACAATCTTCAGAAGTTCAAGAGCTGGGGTACACCTGCCAGGACTTGGGGCTTCAGCCCTGCTCCTGCTTAAGCCTCAAGCTCCAGCAGGTGTGCTCTGCGGGGCTGAAGCCCTGAGACACCCCCTCCATACTCTTTGGGCAGAAGCCCTGAGACACCCCTCCCTTCCCTGCTGGGCAGAAGCCCCTACCCCACCACCCCACTGCAAGACAGAGGTCCTGAGCTCCCCCCGACCCCCAGTCAGGTAGGTGGAGAATGGGGAAGACATGGGGGCTCTGTGAGCTGCACTTTAACAGTAAAAGAGCTGCATGTGGCCACCCCGATCTATGGTATATAAAAAAATATTTCCTTTTCTCAGTTGTAAATGTGTTGCCTTTTGAATTCATTGAATAGGCCTTTGTTCTTGTATTATGAGAGCGGATAAACGGGCATCTGATTTCCCTTCTCGATACCATTCATTGTTTTGTATACCTCCCTCATGTCCTCTCTTATTCATCTCCTGTTTAAACCAAACAGCCCCAATCTTTACCGTCTCTTCAGACAGAAATCTTTCCAGGCCTTTGCTCATTTTTGTCTCCCTTCTCTGAACTCCTCTGTTTCTGCTGCATTCTTTGTGAGCTCAGAAGAGAAGGCAGTATTGCAGGTGAGGATTTCTCATTGATTTATAAAATAGCATTGTCATATTCTCTGTATTATTCTTCATTCCGTTTCTTATACATTCTAATGCTTTACTTGCATTTTTAACCACTTCTGTGCATTGAATAAAGGTTTTTCTTTGAGTTCTACAGTGATTGCCTCTTGCCATTTAAGCTTTTTGAAAGCCCATATAATTTATATCAGTTAGTTCTTCTTTAGCCACTAGAAGCCTATGCCATGCTCTAGTAGATTAGAGATGCATGGTTTTCCTCAGCATTAACCATGCTGGTTTGCCCCTATTATGTCATGTTCAACAAGGTGTTTTACAATTCTGTTTTTACATATCAGTTTACCTGGTTTTGCGGTAAGACTTACTGCTCTGTTATTCTAACGATCACCCTGAGCACCTTTCTTAAAAATAAGGACATTGCTACCTTCTAGCCCATTTTAATGATGCTGACTATTTGTTGTAACAATTCAGCTCCGTCATTTCATTCTTTCATTGCTTCTGAATTATTATTTGTACTATAGTGGTGCCTAGAAACCCCAACTGAGTTCAGGGCCCCATTATGCTGTACATACAAATGATGAGGGCTTGTCTATACGGGGAAGTTATTCTGGAATAAGACAGGGTGTGAGTTGACAGTGTTATAGCTATTATGGAATAAGCATGTCTACTTGGGGAGTTATTCCGGAACAGCAATAGTAGAATAGTTATGGGTAAATTTCCCTGTATAGAAAAGCCCTAGAAGAGCTCTCAGTCTAAATAGAATAGACAGACCAAGGGAAGGAGAAAGGAAGGTGAATTATCCCCATTTTTCAGACTAGGGACTGAGGTATAAAGAGATGTGATTTTCCAAAGGTCACCCAAGAAATCTGTGGCGGAGCTAAGAATTCACCCCAGAGCTCTTAAGTCCCAGTCGAGTGCCTTAATCGCAAAATCATCCTTCCTCTCTACTGCCTGTCCTGGAGACTCGTGGCTCTTGTAGTTAGCAGTTTGGTTCAGCGCTTCCTGCTTTGACACTTCTGGTATCTGACAATACCCCATCCTAAGAATCCCTCGCACAGAACTCTCTTGATTTACAAGCATTTCCTCCTCTAACAACTGCAAATGTCTTCCCTGGTACCGAGGTAAGAAGGAAGGGGGTGACTGTTTTCCTTGGCAAGGCCTGTGGATGTGATTAGCTTTATCTTTCTGCTTTGATTCTTATGTGTAGCACAGAGAGCATTAGCACACCAATAAATAGGCTGGAGACCAAAAAGCTACTCCAGCGGGATATTGTTAGTGCTGAAAACAGGAAAGGCCAAGCATGGTTACAAACATGGACCTTTTTTATTGATTGTTTTGAGTTACTGTTTTGAAGCATTTTAATGTTAAAGGGGAATGTTTATATTTTAAAATAAATCTTTTGTAATATTTGAAAGATTCTCCCCAGCCTCCCCCTCCACACCCCACTCCTGCCAAAGAGAAAACATTCCTGGAGCTTAAGGCCAGGGACCAATCTGATCATCTAATCCAACCTTCTTCATCACACAAGCCATAGAGTGCACACACTGGCTATGTCTGCACTTCAGTGAAAAACCCATGCGTGGCCCATGCCAGCTGACTTGGGCTCGCTAGTCTCGGGCTGTGGGGCTGCTTCACTGGAGTGTAGACTTCCAGACTTGGAGCCTGGGCTCTAGGCTCGGAGCCTGGGCTCTAGGACTGGGCTACACTGCAGTGAAACAATTGCACAGCTTGAGTCCCGCAAGCTGGCACGGCCAGCTGCAGGTGTCTGGCTGCACTGTAGACATAACCAGTGATTGTTGCCTTTGGCCAAGCAACTTGGGCTTGAACTAGATTCTGTCTTTCAGGAAGACCCCCCCAGTCTTGGTACAAAGCCCTTGGCAATCTGTTCCAATGGTTAACCCTTCTTGGTTAAAAATGTGCATCTTATTTCTTATCTTACTGCAGACTGCAACTTCCAGCCATTGGCTTTTGTAACATCTTTGTCTGCTGCATGAAAGTTTCCCTTATATCAAATAGTTTCTCCCTATGTAGGTAATTCTAGTTTGATCAAGTCACCCCAATGGGTAATAGATACTGAGGAGGTTGGATAAAGCCTATACCGGGCCTCTCCCCCAAAAAACCTTACTCAGTCATGGTTAGTTGTGCCACACATGCCAGCTACACAAGTTATGTGACTCCCACTCCTGCCTCTGCAACATGAGAGGTTCATAGTGGAGCTTGCATGACGGGCTGGCAACAATTAGTAGTGTTCCACACTCCCTGCTGCTCTGAGCCATACTGCCATGGGATCTGGGCCCCCTGTGCGTGGAGGATCCAGATCCCTCTAAGTCTCCTTGGCCTAAATTGTCAAGTGACTAGAGATTTTGGGTGCCTCGGTTTCTCAGTGCCCAACTCAAGGTGCCTTGGAAGGGTTTGATTTTCTCAGTCATGCTTGGCATTTTCTGAAAGCCAGGCTCCTTTATGGTATTTTGAGCTGGACACACAAAATGGAGGCGCCTAAAATAGCTTGTCACTTTTGAACCTGTAAGTCAATGTTTGGGAGGGAAACAGCTTTCTGAGGGGGCCATTCTGAACCTGTGGAATGAACTACCCAAGGACCTAAAGACCATCGGCAACCTCCCCACCTTCTGCTCCAAACACAAGAAATGCTTCTTCGACCTGTCAAGCGGAATGGACGTTAACAAACAAACCGACAACCATAAAAACCCTACCAAACCAAAACCCTGCACTGCACACACAATTCTCCCTTCCCCTCACCACCCAACAGGAGAGCATGAGAGAGCCCAAACCAGGCCTGACAAAGGGTCGTCGTGTCACTTAGTACCCCACTGGAAGGGGCTCAGATAGCCCAGTGCTGTGTGGCATAAGAACCTGTGGACTGTGGAACAGAGCTGACGCGTGAGCAAAGATTTCAGGCCAAGACCCCTTACTGAAGAGGAATTAGCACGATGTGTTTCAAGCACAGCTTGAACCCTCGCTTGCGGGGGTACCAGCTGAACCGGTCTGTAATAGTATCAACTGCCACCAGTTCACAGCTCTCTTTTGTGGTGCATCCAATCAGATAGGAATTGTACATGAGCCACGTGATGTGAATTAAGCCAGTGGCTGCAGGAAATACCTGAATTTCACAGCCAAAGCTTCTGATTCTGTCAGTGGAACTCTGGTTAGCTGCGGGAATGCTTTAGTAAATAGCTATTCAGCAGAGGAAATATGGTTATTAAGGAGAACTTAATTTTATTAGCAGGTTAAACACTTCTTTCTGGAGGAGATGGACGAAATCCCACTTGCCCAAGTCTTCTTTTAGCTGATGATCACTGAGATTTTTTTTCTTCTTTCTACATAGGCTCAGAGCTAGTAGCGTGAAAACAGAGAATGTTTACCATGTGCGGGAATTTGCAATAGGAGCTAGAAGGGGAGCAGCAACCTATGAGTAGGCAGACAGTAAAGATTAGACCAGGATTTTCACGCATGCTTAGTGATTTGGGCTTCCATTATTGGGTGCCTGACTTGAGTTGCCTTGCAGGGCATATATTCAGCACTTTAAAAAAAAAAAAAATCAGGGCCCTTTAAGGCTCAGGTTAGGCACCACAAATCACTAGGGGCTTCTTAGGTGCTGGAACTGGGGGTGCTGCCACACCCCCTGTCTTGAAGTGGATTCCATCATGTACAAAGTTTGCAGTTTGGTTCAATGTCTCTCAGTACCTCCCCGCCTCATACGGGTTGAGTAGCTTTAGAAAAGTGTGGCCTTTACTATTCTAGGTATACTTGGGCGTGCTGCAGCACAGGGGCCTGGACTAGGTACTCACGCGAGGTCCCTCCAGCCCTACATTTCTATGATTCTGTGATGATCACTTTCCTCTGAATCCTTGAGCTTGAAGAAATTCCATTCCAGTTTCACTGTGTCTGGCTACATCTCCCCAAGCTGAATGCCAGGCAGGGATAAATTCCCAGGTAAGGCCGATGACCCAGAGTTTGATGGCTGCAATATAAGCTACTTTAAAAAAAATATATCAGTCAAGTATGCCATGGCTCCTGCATATCAAGACTAAAAGTGGAAGGGATACGGCAGCCCAAGGTAACTAGTGCAGTCGGTTGTAGGGGATTAAAGGCTGGCTTCTGCTGCTTGGAAATTCACCTGTGAATGTTTGTCAGGCAGTCCCTCTGCATGGGAGTTATGGAGGCTGCAGGCTGCTCTCAGGAGGAGCCTGCCCATTTTTCAAAGCGTTTCCCCCTAATAACTGCCTCTACTCTCTGCCCAGACTCCCCTATAGATAGCCATGAGTGGCATCTTTGCTTAACCAGGTGTGTTACTGTATAAAGAGTGGAAGGATGGAGATTCCAGGCAGCAGCATTCCTGGTTATAAATAAGGGTGCTGGAGATTCTAAGGAATGGGCGCAGGAGGCTTTTATTTGCGTGTAGTGAATGGGAAGCCAGGGATGTTTCACCCATCTTCTCAAGCCCCTACTCTGTATTGCTCTAGAAGGAGAACCTGAAAGTAGCGAGCATTTTGCAGAAGCTGGATCAATGGTGTATTTGAGGCTGGGTAGGAGATTCCCCCCACCCCACCCCCTTACTTGAGTCCAGCCTCTTTTTAAGTGCAAATGAAGGACAGAGTCATCAGCGATTATGTTTTCTATCCACTGTGCGCTATAAAAGTCCTTTTAAAATATGCTTAATTTCATTTCATCCATGGCTCTATGCGCTTCATGCTGCTATTGCTCTGGCAATAGCAGCATGAAGCAAGGATCTCAAGGAGCTTTACAAACATTTTAGATTAAGCTTCACTCTGATGTAGCTCCTTTTGCAGTCACTGAAGTTCTAACATGGGATTTGGAACCCAACCGTACCCTAAATAGTGAGCGATCCACATCCTCTCTGCATATATTTATTTGCATGAGACCTGTGGATCCTGTGTCTCTGTGTGGGCTTTGACTGTCATCGTGCGTGGCTCATGGCGGGTTGTATCTGCTCTAGGTTTTCTGGGCGGGGGAATGTTGTCCATGATACTTACAGTTTTCATGGACTTCAGGAATAAGAATTTGTAGTTCAAGCCACAAGGGGAAGTTGACCTTCAATATAAAGGAAAAACTAACAAATCATTTCTCATCTGCGCCTTTCAAAGGTGATTTCTATCGTAAACTTCATGACTAAGCCAAACTGCACTTCATGGTCTCTTTAGTAAGGGCCAAATCCTGTGAGGTGCTGAGTACTCTCAACTCCCAGAATCTTGTCATTGATGATCACTGTCCCTTGGTCCTCAGCTATTTTAATCACCCCTGCAATATGCACACACAGTTCCCATTACTGTCAATGGCATTTGCCTCCCACCCACATGGATTCCCTTGGGTGAAATGGAAAGATATTGTTTCCCAATGAACATCACTCAGTTAATTGGAAGTGCAGACACTTGATCTCCATAGCTTTGCCTCACAACTATCATGAGGCATAGTCTTTGCAGAGCAAGTATGATACTATTCGTGCTGCCAAGGAAAAGATCGCTACAGAGTGCAACAGGCTCTTATGACATGACTATTTAAGTCCTCTCATTTCCATAGGCTGATGGCCAAAAACTGTCCTGTGTCGTGCAGGTTTGGAGAGCTTGAGCTAATGCACTAAAAGCAGCAGTGTGGCAGTAGCAGCAGCTTGGAATAGCCACCAACTATACACCCTGGGCTGGAGCTTGGGAGAGTTTGTATTGAGGCGGCTAGTCCAAGCAGCCACCCTGCTATGCTTAGCAAGCTCACTGGAGCAGAGTGAGCATGGGTCTGGGAAGCACGTAGCCCCAGGCTGCAATGTTGCCATAAGCTGAGAGGCCACATGGTGTAGTGCTTAAAGCATGAGGCTGGGCATGGGGCAAGCTGAGTTCTAATCCAAGTTCTGCACTAGCTTGTGTGTGATAGGTAGTAAATCACTTAACTACTCAGCACTTTGCTTTCCCATTTGTAAGACGGGGACAGTACTGCTTGTCTGGCTCCCAGGATGGTTGTGATGCTCAGTTTGTTTGTGTTTCTAAACTGCTTTGAAATCCCTGACTGTCAGGTACTAAAGCAGGGCAGTGGATTAGACCTGGGCAGAAAATTTCAGCTGAAATAAAGCCTCGATGGAAACTGGTAAACATGTTTGTAAAAAAGTTCCCCATTTTCCAACCACCTCGCCAAAGCATAACGTCTTATGGAAAGAGCAATGTGCTTTCAAGGCACCCTTGTTACTGAGAATTTGCACCGCATGAGCATGCGGTGTTGTTTTGGGGTTCTTTTGTTCAGCTGCAGGGAGGGGTTGCCATCTGAGAAGCAGAGTGGCATGGATGAGCGAGCAAACCCTATTCCCAGTACTGTGCTAAGCCTACCCGGGTGATCATTAAAGATGCCCATCGCGGCAACAGAGCAATGTTCATGTTCCATAGGTAGCCAATGAGAGGGGAAAAAGAAAAGGACACACCGGGTAGGGAATGTTTAGTTTTCTGAGACGGTTTACACACAGGGGTAGTAGGGTAAAAACTACTCCATGAATAACCAGAGTAGTCGCTATTTAAAAAAAATCAGCATTTGCCAGCAGGTACCAGAGTTATAGTCCATTCCAAATACAGTGTAAAAACTGGTTTCTCACGTCCTATTGTGTAGTAACTGTTGGCAAACAGTGGTCAACACTGTTGCTGTGGGCTGTTAAACCAGCTGCTGTGTTTCACCCCAGAGATGGCTGCATTTCAGTAATGAACTGCAATTTAGCAATGACTTTATTACCAATATAAACTGATACAAACAGGGTTTTGGATCATCTAGTACGAAAAGCATTGGAGAAATGCCATGTAAAGGACAAACAAAAAATGACCTCAATGAGCTATGGAATGGGATGGATTTCAGTGATTAGAGGCCCAAACGAATAACACCTCACAGTTCTAGCTCGTCTGAGATTGAAGATATGGGAATAATGCGTGAAAGGTCCAAAATAGTTACACTCTATCACACTGCAAGACCAGCAGAGAGAAATGTTTCTATTTGTTTTATGTTTATATTTAAATTCTCCCAAATTCTGCTGGAGCATTTTCTGCTCTTCCAGATGTTTCCTTTTCTTTTAAATACTGAGCGGTCAATGGACCAACAGGATTTAGCTGTGACACCTGGGAAAAGTGAGGTAGCAACCGGCTGTGTCCCGCTCAGGAGCCGTTGCTACACCGTGAAGCTGACGGCCTGGCGCAGGCAGTATATTAATGCCTTGTTTTCTTTACTTAACACTGTTATGGTTTTGTCTCTGCTTTGGAGGCATTTTATTTTTATCTTGGTCGGAAAAGGAATGTGTGCGCCTCTGTGAGAGACAGAGAGAGAGAGAGTAAGGGGCCGTTCACTTCATTGCTGTGCAAATAATGTCTTGGCATGAAACCTGCAGTCATTTACGTTCTGTAGTTAAAGGCTGGCTATTGAAACATTTTTAACTTTGGGTTCTTTAAATAAGCAACTCCAAAACAAGGAAGCAGTCTGACAAAATTAGCAGCTCTGAAGTGCTACAGCAATCCTCTAAGGATCACTTGTTTATTGAAGGGAATTTTAAAGGACTTTTTTTTTTTTAATTATTTTATTAGTAGCTGTATATGTCAACAACTGGATGCATTTAGGAGTCCGGATTAGCCGAAGTTTTAGGTGTTCGCAGATGTGCTACAATAGAAGGGAAATACCAATGGAATAACTTTAAAACTGATCCAATCCTGGATGATTCATTGGATGTGTTAAAGTTTCCTTTCAGACCATGTAAGTAATGCATGACTGGAGTGCAGAATGCCTGTGACTCAGCTCTGCAAGGCAAAGGGAGGAAGTCAGAATTACTCACTGGGACAGCAGGAATCTCATCTATTCATAGGCAAGGCAACTGCAGAGCTGCGCCAATCTCGTATCTTTAAGGAGTTGAGTCTGCTGGTTCTCAGCAGGAAATGCATGATCTGATTTTAGCTGTCAAACTGGAAGTCGCAATACAGGCATCTCTTTCTTTATTGCCATTTACAGCTATTATTGAGAGGTTAAACATACATCCATGTCTTCAGCCCCCTTTCAGACAGATGGTGAGGCCTTTGAAATGCTCACCTAAATACCCCGGGGGATCTGGGTCTGAGTGCTCTCAACACTCACCGAAGCCAAAGGGAGCTCAGGGCGGTCAGTGGCCTTCAGCGGGTGCTCATCAGCTTGCAGAATAAAACCCGTAAAGGAGCCTGAGTCTAGAATGCATAAGAACTTCAAGGCACTTCCCTTATTTTTTTATAAGTATTTTTCTTCTAGTGCTATTGTGTCTTAGTGGTCAAGCTGGTCTGTGCTGTAGCATGATACTAATGTAATAGCGCCACCATTGGTTGACCTGTAGGGGCTCCAGGACAGGCCTTTCCCACTTTAGCTAAAGCACTAATTCTGGTGGCTAGTAGCAGTAGTGGGCTTTTATCCACTTTGTGGGCTGGCTACCAGGGGTGAGACACCATACACCTAGCTAGCCTGTTACACTACTGAAACTCTGCCTGTTGAGTGTCAATGGTACAAGGCATAGAAAATTTGCCCTTGAACTGGAAGTTTGAATGTTGGGAGCTATTGGGGAAAGAATGGATAAGAGAAGGCTGGAATACAGAGCTTCATAGCATCTTTTACAGCGTGGATGCATGGATGATATTGTCATGGCCAGGGCTCCCTGAGAGCTGGTAGATGTGGCTGTTTTCCCGTGTCAGGACAGAAGTGTCTGCAACTCTCAGCCTCAGTCTTGTAGCCAAAGAGCTCGGGGCTGAAGGGTGGCAGAGGTCTCCTGTGAAGGGAAATGAGATTTTAGTTTTTAATGGAAAAGCTAGAGATCAACCCCATTATAAGTGCATTTTAGAGGGGTCATCTATCAAACACAGCTGGCACTGTTAATGGCTGGCTTACTCTGAGTGCACGCAGCCATCAGCTTCATAATAGGACTCTGAGTGAGAGACCTGCTAATTTGCCAACAGCAACGCATGTGCCTCCACCCCTGGAACGACACGACAATTACACCACCACCTGGAGCCATTCATTTTAACTCATCCCTGGTGACCAACATGGCTGAGAACTTCTTCACTGGTAGATCTGTGCTTACAGACCAGATGTATTCAGTAGGTGGACAGTGGGCCAAATTTGGACCGCCAGATGCTTTTGAACAGACCCCAAAATCTTTTTATTTACTTATTATTATTATTTTTGTAATTTTTTCTCCAGAGTCTGGACCTTGACTAAAACATTGGGACCGTGACAAAAAGTAATCGACTACCTGTTATAGACCATGCTTGAGGCTCAGGTGTCATCCAGGCCAGCTGCACTGAGCATGTTACATTAAAAGCCTCTTTTCCTTAACAGGACATCCTTCCGAGGCGGACACAATTGCCTCACAAGTCAGTGATTTAGAGAAGGTAAAAGAACCCCAATGTCCTCTCTTCCTACGTGTTTGGCCCCTACCATCCCCGTATCTCAGCCCGGCCATTAATGAGCGGGGCGAAGTGCTGCTATTCTCACTTGACAGACAACCGAGGCACAAGCAGATTAAGAGAGAGATTTTTTAAAAGGTCTTTAGATGCTTAAAAATGCAGCTCAGCACCGAGTGGGACTTTCAAGAGCGTCTAGGTACCTAACTCCTCCTCCATTTCTTTGGTTTGCGTATTGGAAAAAGGCCACATTTGCCTGCGCTCAGGGGGCATTCATGAAGTCAGTATCACCCAGGTCTCTGGGGCTCAGGGAGCAGGAGGTGCTGTAAATCTTTGGGTTCCATCCTTCCCTACCAGTGCCCAATATTCCAACTAGGGGCTTTTGAAACCTTCACTACGCACCTATCTGGATCTTCCAGAGCCTAAATAAATACCCACAAAAATCTGGCCCTAAGTCACACAGTGAGTCAGTGGCAGAGCTGTCCGGTGGCACCTTAAAGACTAACCAATTTATTTGGGCATAAGCTTTCGTGGCTAAAAAAAACACTTCTTCAGGTGCATCTGCAGGCATGGAAAGAAGTAGGGTTTTTTACTCATGAAAACTTATGCCCAAATAAAGCTGTTGGTCTTTACGGTGCCACCGGACTTCTCATTGGTTTTGTGGATACAGACTAACACGGCTACCCCACTGATAGGTGGCAGAGCTGGGAAACGAACCCTAATGTTTTAAGTCCCCACCAGCAAGTGAAACATAAGACCACCTTTCTCTCTGCTCTGCCAGGGAAGTGCTGTGTGACCTGGGGCATGTTACTTATCCTCTCTGGGCTTCTGCTTTCCCATCTGCAAAATGAAGAGAGCAGCACCGCCCTACCTCCCAGGGGCGTTGTGAGGATAAATACACACTAACAGACTTTGAGGCGCTCAGATACTGTGGCAGTGGGGGTCAGATACGTACCCTAGATAATCTACCATTCGCAATAGGCAAAGTTTCCGCAGGCGAATGGGCTAATGTCTAAAAGCAGGTTGTAGAAAGCACTGTGCTGGCTAGAAGAGCAAGCTCCCCTTCTCCTCCCCTCCAAAATACTTGGAAATCTTGAAATAGTTGGGTGTGTAAGTGAAATGTGCCTTTGAGAATCTCGGACTTCCCTGGCCAGCGCTGGGCCAAGCACCTACTGACCTTGGCAGCATTGCAGGAGTTGGATTTTTGTTGTAGAAGAGCAAAAGCTTCTTGAACTGCCCCATCACTGCAGGAAGCGCAAAGCAGCCTTGTCTCCCAAGTGTCCGGGCCTTCTCTTCGGGCCTGGTTATTGCTTCACTAACATTTGGTCTGGGCATTGCAAGAAAAATACAAGTCAGCATTAAAGGGGCAGTGTCCAGCTAACAAAAAATCACAAGTTGAATCCCCCTCTTGCACTGAAGGGCAAAGAAGGAGACCAAAAGAAAAAAAAAAAAAAGAACAAATGCCTGCAAAAGCTGGTTTCTGCTGGGCCTCACTCTGCTCTTACTTGTATAGAAGGGGAGCAAAGCCAGTGACCATCACAGGCACTCCTAGTTAACAAGGCTAGACCCTAAACCAGAATCAGGCCCACGGAGGCTTGGTTAGTTTGCGTATTGAATAAAGAAAGCAGGTCAGGGTAACATTTCCTTTCACTAGCCCTGGGCCCAGTTCTCCAGGGCCCTGCATAGTCAATAGCTGGCATGTTCAATGGAGGCCTATTAAATTCTAACTCCCCCAGATGCCTCCTGAGGTTTGCAGTGCTCCTTTAACAGTTTTGTCCATGGTTTCCCTTATGCTCTGGGTAACAATGTGCTGTTGGCTGTTGTTTTGCATTCAGTTCACTGACAGACTCGATTGCCCTAGAGAAACTGGGCGTTGTTAATGGCTCTCTGGCGGCAGATTGGATTAATCTGGAGGACTGAGCGACATCCTCCCCACCTTGCATGTTAACGGACTCTCGCCCAGTTCTGCTCACAGGATCGCTGTTGATTGCTGGCCCTGGGACTACTTTAGCCAAGGGAAAAAGAAACCCAACAGCATCTACACATTTCCGGGACATTTGTAATGCCGGTACTGTCCAAAAGGCTCTGCCCTTGTGTTCTGCCCTCTGTGGCAGGGATCCATCGGGGAAGGCTGTTTTGGAAGCTATTTGTGCAGAATTTTTCATTCGCCGTGTTATGCAGAACATCCAGGGGGCTTTAATATACACAGAGCCCAGAGCCTGAAATGTGAAAGCACGAATCACTGAATGCAAGACAAGAGTAAAGCCAGGTGGACTGTGCATCCAACCCTGTCTGCTTCCAAGGAAGTCAATGGGATTTTGGCCACGCAGTCTGAATCATGTCTCACTTGCACCACTTTTAACATCTGTATAACTCCACTGATTTTCAGTGGCGTTACCCCCTGATTTACACCAGAGTAACTAGAGCAAAATCAGGCCCATTAATTTTAGCAGGAGCAGGATTGGGCCCTAAGAAATAGAAGTAGCAATTCTTGAACACGATACAAATCGAAAACCTAAGGCAGGGCTGTGTCTGTCTTGTGTGCATAGCATGTTAGGTGAATATTAATGATTCAAAAGTCATAATAAGGTAAGTGCCTCTGGATTCTTGGCTGACTTTGGCAAGGGGCACTTTGAGAAGGATAAAACAATATTTTCATTGCAGAGCGCTTTCCACCAGTAATAAGATGCTCCCTGGGGGAAGCTGATAAATTATTGGTGATTGTTTTGGGGAACTGCTGGGGGTTAGGGATTTACATTGCTAAACTATATAAACAAAACTACATCAGCCAGAATCCAGTATCTACAAGTGCTGAATGCAAAGAGAGCCTCAGAGGCACCTGAGCGATAATTACTCCATGAATCTAGGAAGAAGAAACTTTCTGTAAACGTCATACTTTTTTTCTGTGCATATAAAATATCAAAACAATAAAAATTAGAAAAACAGCTGCATTGTACCAGCTACTGACAAATTGAGATTTCGGTTCTCTCTGTTCAGAAACTCACTGCTTCCTTGCAATACCAACAATGATTATTTATAGCCTACTATGTGCAGAAATTAATTAAGAAAAGTGAATGATTATAATGAATGAATAAAATACAGTCACCATTAGGGTGAAAGCTGGAGCAGACCGTGAACTTCACCTAGAACGATAAGGTTGGTACATTGTGTGTGTCATAACAGAACTAAGATATGTATGTGTCTGTAGCAGCTTGAGGAGCGAGGCACTGTACATATACATGGTATGAAACAGCCCCTACCACTTCTCCGCTTCCTCCCCTGAGCGTGCAACTCCCCACTCTCTCTTGGAAAGCGCTAAGCACCACCAAACAGCTGTTTGGCAGCCGGAAGTGCCTGGAGGTAGGCAAAGGAGCGGGAACGTGGCACGCTGGGGGCGGGGGGGAGGGGGCGGGAGCTTGGCGACCGCAGGAAATAACTCAGGGAGGGGTGGGGGCAGGGGAGCTTGATGGGCTGCAGCAAATTACTCTTCAGGCCACATGCATGTTTGAGACCCCTGATCTAAATAGTTAGACAAAGGGTGGGAAGCAAAATAGGGGCACAGAAAGCTGAAGTAATGGGCCCAAGGTCATAGAACAGTTCATTGGCAGAAACAGAACCCAGGTCTGCTGAGCCTGTCTGGTGTCCTAGCCACTAGCCCCTCTCTCTTTTCTACTTTATTCTGAGGTGTGGACATCATGTGTCTTCAACGGAAAGCCCAACCAGCCCAAGAAATTCCTTGTTTAACAAACACTTTCTGGTAACTGAGCAAACAAATGCTTTCCTGTGATTAACACTTGTCTCCTTTGCCAGAGACATGAATCCCAGCCTGGATCGGCTGCTAGTAAAGCTCTGAAATGAAAGTGTTTTCCTCTCACATCCCACCTCACAATTGTCCGTTTAATGTTAGGCTAGCTTGAGGGTGCAGCCACAACACAACTCATAACACTTCCTGTCATTGTGTGCTATGAATGTTTATCGACCCCCATCCTTGAGGTGGAGACCAGCCTTAAGCCATAGCATGCATTCTGTGCTATCGATACTGGGCACTGAAATATAATTCCACAGTTAATTTATACACAAAGAAGTACTTTAGGCATTGCAATGATAATGAAATGGAGAGCAGTCCATTAGCAAAAATTGGTTGTCTAGAAATAGACAAATAATTTTCAAGTTATCATCAGTATTAAGGGATATTAATCATCTCTTTTTAGTTTTTTCCCTGGTTTTTGGTGTGTTTAAAGGCATTAGTTGGCAGATAGTGAGGCCAATTCTGCTCTCTCTTACACCAAGGTAACTTCACTGACATAATTAGAGTTGACTGGATTTTCACCAGCACTATGGAACGCGGAATTAGGACTATGGTGCTTATAAATTCTTTTTAGCTTCAGACTGTAATAGCCTAGCATTAGCAAAAAGAAAAATCAAGGTTAATTGCATTTTATTTTGAATCAGTTAAAAATCTTAGCAACTGTTGAAAGTAAAATGGAATTTATAAATGCCTCTTTCATTCTTATCAAATTTACTACTGTATGCAGTTATGTTCGTTAATAACAACGTCCTTTAAACCACATTTTGAAAATCCATTAGCAATAAATGCTTTAAAATGTACGAGAGGCTGTGACAGGTGATTTATCGAGGGCTCATACTGTTAAAACAATATACACAGCTTGAGCATATTTAGCGCACTTGAGCATGATAGAGACTGCTCCATGATTAAACACAAACTATGCATATATTCATAAATGTACCACTCACACAGTGCTTTCGTCTTGCCTCTGATCACCTAGCTTAGCTAGTTGTACCCCAAGCTACGGTACTCGGTCCCCAACCTTTTTCCATAATAGCACAGTTCCTTACCCACCTGCTGTGGACATAGGAAGCTGAAGGTCATTTCTAAACGCTGAGTCCTAGGAGGGATGTCACACCCCAAGACACTGGGCAGCTGTATTCTTTTTTTTAAAGATGTGTCTTCTTTATTGTTAATGAAAGGCAAAGCATGAGTCAGGGATTAACTGGGGCAGTGGAAGTGTGTGAGATTCAATCACAGCTGGTGAAGGAATGATGCAGCAGTTCTGGCCTGTCTGAGGCATTATTGTTCTGCGCGGCAAATTAGAAGCGACTCTGCAGTGTACTCAGAATGGATCATAGTTTTCTCCTTCAGTGACTGATCAGCCCTCCTCCCATAGCTGATCATTCCCCAAACCTATACAGATGCACAGACAGGCTGCTGCATGGATACATAAGGCAGAGGTGTTGCAATTTGGAAGCTACTGCATAAAATGTAGCCCTTAGGACCTTTGAGGTATACAGTTAATACGCCACAGCTGAATAGAGAGAACAAGATGGGTGAGGTAATATCTTTTATTGGCCCAGCTTCTGTTGGTGAGAGAGACAAGCTTTTGAGCATACACAGAGCTCTTCTGCAGGTAGCTTGAAAGCTTGTCTCACCAACAGAAGTTCGGCCTCACCCACCTTTTCTCTCTAATATCCAGGGACCAACATGGCTACACCAACACTGCAAACACAGAGCTGTACTGTAGGATGGCCAGCACTCAGTGGTCTTTTGCGCTCAACTTTTGCAAAGGAAAAAGTGGCAGAACCAATTAGTAGCAGACTGCCTCTTCTGTAACTCGTAGGATGGTCCCAGCTGAGACTGCATCTCTATATGGGCCACAGCATGGCTAGCTGGCAACTACAGATGCTTACAGCTTAACAAGTAAAAACGGGATGCATATCCCAAAAGAAAAAACCTGAGTGCGTGTTTACATCCCGTGACATCTTTGCTGAAGCACTTATAATTTTCAGGCTTGTGCAGAATAAAATGCCTCCATTGCTAGGGAGCAATGATCAATTACATGGCATGAAGACTAGTGAATTGCTTGTCAGTGCTTGAGATGGTTGGTTCAACTTGTCTATCCAGATGAAAACAGTCCGGACTAATGCTGGCAGGACAATACTTGGCATCTCTCAGGAACCATCGCTCTTGGATATAATGTAATGTTCCTCCCCCCAGCTAGAAGGACCTACTTGGCTTTTGCTGATGCTGTGGAGAAAATGGGCTCTTTATGGAGGTCCAGAGAAGAGGACTGGGGGTGGACCATGGGAAAGGAGTGAGAGGCCTACAGGAAAGGAAAAGACACCTAAAAGACAAAACAAAGGGCAAAGAAATGAAAATAAATCTATGTGGAGAGAAATGTGAAGGAAAAGGGCTAAACTGTAAGGGTGAAAATGAGCATGAGAAGAAGAAATAAGGAAAAAGAAGAGCCCAGAGAATGACAAGGAACATCTATGAGGAGAGGCATAGAAGATGGAGAATGTTGGAGGGGGGAGGGTAACACAAGGAGGGGGAAGGAAAATTAGGCAGAAAAATATAAGGAAAAGGAGCCAACAAAAATGGACACATGCCAAGGACAGATCCCCAACTGGTGTAAATTGGCCTAGCTCCGTTTAAGTCAGTAGGTGTAAATGGGTGGACTCCACTGATGTTAATTGGGTCAGATCCCTACCTGGAGTTAATGGGTATAAATGCACTTAAGTCAATGGAGTGACACTCATTTTGCACCAGGTGAGGGAGGATTTTCAAATTTTATTGAAAATAACAAGCCAGTAAGTAGTGGCCTGGTTTTCAAAGATCTTGAGCGACTCCTGCTATTAAAGGTGTACCAGGCATCTACAGGGGCTGAAAACCTCTGAAAATCAGCCCAGAGCTCCATTTTATGCACCTTGGGAAGAGGTGGCGCTTTTTGCTTAGCCATGCCTCATCTCTTACTCTCTTTCCTGCGGAGAGCAACGGTAGCAAGAAAGACCAACCCAATCCATGGCAGTTTCAGCAGCTAGTCCAGTGAAACTGCCCCCCATTGGCTGCTGTCCAGACATCAGAGGAGCCGTTTGTTTTGCTTTCTCTAATAGCCTAGTAAGGTCTTTGATTTACATGTCTAAGTAAGACTTGAGTAGGGGAAAGAGGCATCCGTTCTGCTAGTTGAAGTGAAGTGTTTGGCTTTTTGGCATGGCCTGTTTGGCTTGGCTCTTAGTCACTGTTATTAAAGTAAGCAATAAAAATGCATTGCATATTAGAGCCTATATTAAAACAACATGGCGCATGCAACACAAACCAAACAAAGCAAGGGGGCTTGATGTTCAGACTGTCATTCTAGCCTTTGCTCATTAAGTTGTACTTCAGTTTTTTGGAACCAGCATTACAAGCTTTGGATGGATGAGTTTGTGGAGCCTGAGGACCCCAATACCTGGATTCTATTCTTGGCTCCTTACACTGATTTGCCATGTGGTTGCTTGGCCTGAGGCAGGGATGGAACCCGAGTATGATATGAGATTTGTTTGCAGAGTTGCTGAATGCTCACAACTAACTTCTGAGTATTTCTTATAATCTGGCCCAAGCTTTCAAAAAGATCTAAAAACATTTTGTATCTCCATTTCCCCACTTAGGTCAGTATTATATTATCCCCATCTCGCATGGATGTAGGGAGGATGAATTCATGAATGTTTGCAGAGCTCTCTGAAATCTGCTATAGAAGCATAAGGCATCATTATTATTTCACCAACCTGTGCAATATTTTCTGCAGGCACTGTCCCAGTCTGCAGATATGCAAATAGCTAGTAGTGCATAGCACAGCACCTGGATTTTGTAGGAGCAATAACATTTGGTGATGATGCGCACTGCAAATGGCCTCCTCTGTGCAGGGCCGGCTCTAGGCACCAGCGCTTCAAGCATGTGCTTGGGGCGGCACTTTCCAAGGGGCGGCAGTCCGACTCTCTTTTTTTATTTTGCTTGGGGCGCAAAAAGCCGGGAGCCGGCCCTGAGCAGAGGTGAACAGCGGCAGTGGGAGGCACAGGGAGGGCCACAGGAAGTAACCCGGGGGGGCAGAGGAACTGCTCCCCCCAACTCACCTCCTCTCCACTGCCACCTGCTCCCCCGAGCATGCTGCCACTCCGCTTCGCCCCCCTCCCTCCTAGGGCTTGCCGTGCCAATCAGGTGTTTTGTGGCAAGCCTGGGAGGCAGGGGGGAGAAGTGGAGTGGCCGCAGCGTGCTCGGGGAGCAGGCAGAGCGGAGGTGAACTGCAGCGGTGGGAGGCACAGGGAGGGCCACAGGAAGTAACCCGGGGGGGCAGAGGAACTGCTCCGCCCCAGCTCACCTCCGTCTCCTCCCCCGAGTGCGCTGCCGCTCCGCTTCTCCTCCCTCTCTCCCAGGGAAGCCTGGGAGGGATAGGAGGGGAAATGCGGCATGCCCAGGGAAGGAGGTGGGGACGGGGATTTGGGGAAGGGGTTGGCATGGGGTGAGGAAGAGACGGAGTTGGGGCAAGACTAGGGGGGCGTGGGAAATTTTTTTTGCTGGGGCAGCAAAAAACTTGGAGCTGGCCCTGCCTCTGTGTAGCTCTTTATTACAGATCCTAACAGGGACAGTAGATGAACTGAGGATCAAGTGGCAGAGTGAACTCTGAATTGCCCATCCTCTTTTCTTTAATGTCAAAATCTTAACTCTCCTTCCTGGTGTGTGCTAGACTAGAGCATGCTCTCCTCTGCTCCACTCTCCAGGCTAGAGAGTGACATGTTGGAGGTGGAGGAATTCAGAGCTTTGAGTTATTTTGACATATTGTCCAACCTAATGTATCTTAAAAGTAGCTCAAGCTGGTTTACAGCATAAATCAAAACTTGCAAAACATTTCCACGAGAAATGCTAATGTGGCTCACATCTCAGCAGTGGAGATTTCTTAAATCAAGTTATTTTTATGGCTTCTGTAGCACTGTATGTGTACACAGGACAATAGGCAAACTGCCATAAAGATCTAAAGCTGAAAAGCAGGAGCATGTTCTTATCCTACAGCGCAGAGCAGTGGATGCGTTTTAGAACTGGAATAAATTGTCTCTCACCTTTCAACCTCTATTTTTTTTTGGCATGCTGCTGTCTACTCTTCAGAGCCATTGACAATGTCATGTACAAGATGGAGAAGGAGATCAGTAATGGATAGTAAAGGAGGGTTAGTAATGACCACAGCCAGCACCTTTGGTGGCAGTCGAGGCTGAAGCTAAGAATAGAATGGCTATAGGCACTAAACTTAAGACTTCAAGGTCAAGTCTTGATAGATTAACTCATCTGAGTAATGTGCCTTTATTCTCATGTATCCATTTCAGCTAGGTACATTTCAGTTCTTCCACTGCTTGCTAACATTTTCATCTGGGAAGTATGATTTCACCAGCCACTCTCTTTGAAAAGCCAGGTCCCATTGTTCATGATAACCTTTCTTTAACCTGGCTACCCAGTCATCCTGCTAATAATTAACCCATGGGCGAAGTCACAGGACTTGGCTTTATCACGTAGCTCTGTAATATAATGGTCAATGGTTTCTCCTGACAACTGGCATTTTCGGAAATGTTTCTTCTCTAAGTGTCATTTTTGTGTGGATCAAAGTATTCTTTGAATTTCTACCTGGCTTTATCTAGCAGTACGTGGGCCTTCCATGCCCTGCTGGGATGGATAGTACTGCAGCTCTCCAGAGCCTCTGAACAGCCACATGTAGCAGTGGGAAACATTTCACCCTTTGCATTGTCCTTGCATGTCTTCTGTATCAGGGCATCTGAAAACCACAAGATATATGGCGGATGGTGAGTTGTGATTTTTTTCACCACAGACCTAAAAGTGGCAATTCTTCAACAAAAAAACTTCAAAAACAGACTCCAACGTGAATTAATTTGTAATTAATTTGTAAACTGGATACCATCAGATTAGGCCTGAATAAAGACTGGGAGCGTTTGGGTCATTACAAAACCTAAACCTAATTTCCTCAATACTAATTTCTCCCTACTGATACTTACACCTTGTCAACTGTCTGTAATGGGCCACTCTCTTACCACTTCAAAAGTTATTTTTCCTCCCTTGGTATCCTGCTGTTAATTGATTTATCTCATTATACTGACCTTACACTTGGTAAAGCAACCCCCATCCTTTAATAAATGTGTACCTGCTCCTGTATTTTCCACTCCATGCATCTGAAGAAGTGGGTTCTAGCCCATGAAAGCTTATGCCCAAATAAATTTGTTAGTCTCTAAGGTGCCACAAGGACTCCTCGTTGTTTCTGCTGATACAGACTAACATGGCTACTACTCTGAAATCAGTTCTTTTTGTTACTCCTTTTCCCACTCACCTCCAGCCTATTGGCCCGTTGTGTCCATCTCTTGGATCGTGGATGACACCTAGCACTTTGGGACAAACACTGTTTGTACAGCACAATGGGGTCCTGATCCTTGTTTGGGGCCCCTAATCGGTACTGTGATATAAATAACAAAAGAAAAAGGAGACACAGCAGTGACATGTAAAACTCATAGAAAGTGGGAAGTATTTTGGAGAATGGGACATAACGCCACTTGCTCCGAAACAAACGAAGCCAATGCAATGGGTGTCCTTTGCCTCTTTCATTGTTACAATTCAGAGAAGCAACTTTAGGAAAGCAGGGTAAATTATAAGAACCGGATCACTGGTTTGAACAAGGTCAGAATGTTCCTTTGATCTCTGTGTGTGCGTGCGCGCACGTGTGCAAACTAAGTCACTATTTAACAGCAGACCTCACAGAGAGGAATGAATTTATGTATTCATGACCTGTAACAAGTATAGCGATTGTTTACTATATTCTGAGAGATCCAGAAGGAGCTATAATGTGATAATTATAAGGAAACCTTCCTAAATATATATTTCTGATGCATCAGCAAAAGCCCAGCTGGCACAGGAACATGAGTTAATCCCAAACTTCAAATCATGCCACGCATTACAGCTTGTGCAGCTGTGCAGACTCCAGACAGGGAGGATGACTTGCAATTGTGAGCAGAAGGGGGAAAAGGAAGCGGAGAAACAGGAACAGAACTACTTCTACCGTGCCTTTCTCAAGCGTTAATAAACTTATTATTGCTGTGAGGTAAATACATAGTAATCCCGTCTTCCAGGTGGTTAAACTGATGCACAGAGAGGAAGAGGTAAATATTATGGCACTAATTCAGGATGCATCAATTTTTGGGTCCCCAATTTGAGGCAGGTTTGGCCCAATTTGCAGAATGCTCAGCACCCACAGCTCTCATGGGGTGCAATTATTAATATTGTTCTATTCATTTGCACTAAAGTAGCTTCCAGAGGTCCTAGCAAGGGTCAGGACCCTGCTGTGCTCATTGACGAACAAACACGTACTGCCTCAGTTTCCCCATCTCTAAAAAGGACAACCTCACAGGCGTGAGTTAATGTTTTGCAAAGCACTTTTAGATCCTCGAATGAAGGCCTCTATAGAAGCACAAATGGTAATTTATTGCCTCAGTATGAAAAAAAAAAGTCTGTGTATTTGACAATCAGCAGCCTGTTTATACTCCTACGTCTCATAGACATCTTTCTAAAAGAAACTCCAGCACTGGTAGCTGATGGATTTTGGCACAGCATGTCCAGTTAGCCAGGCTCACCAGCCTCTTCTATTACACACAGAGTTTCTGTGTAACTTTGCAGGCTGTGTTTGACTTGCCTGAACTTAAACAGTCACCACTGATTGATTGGCTTCTAAAAATACCCACCAGCCATGTTGGACGTCCAGAAAGCTCTCGCCGATTTGGATGGGGACCTCTGAGTTGGAAAGAGGCTGGAAAGATAGACATCTGCCATCTGGTCTCTTCTTGTTCCTTCCCTCCAATCTGCGTTCGGACTCTGTTGTGTTAGTGGGAACTGGCAGAGACAGTCACAACTGAGGATAGCTTTGCACTGAAGTAAATTCTGTGCTCCCTTCATGCTTGTCAGCACAAGTTACCATGGAGCTGCAAGTGAACAGCATTACAATGGCTCACGGATGCAGCGCTACAGTTCACAGTCCCTCTTCGAACACTATTTATAAACCCTCTGCCTGGCCGAATTATTCAACATTATTGATCACCTGGATTAATCTCTAAAGGCCTAACTCAGGCAAAACTCCTCCAGGCTTCAGTCAGGATTCAAGGCCTCCGGGCTGCGCTCACACACTGTGCACCCATGATTCCCCTGTTTCATTAGGAGTTGTGGGTGCTTTGGCAAAAGCCCACTGAAATAAATGGAGAGATTCAGGCAGACTTCCATGCGGACTGGATCGACCTAGGAGTGTAAACTGTTCCAAGAGGCAGATGTGAATAATCCATAATTATTATGTGATTATGGGAGCCATAATCCCCTCTGTATCCCAGAAGAAAGCTGCAGATGTTGTGAAGTTGGCTACAGTGATAACAGCCCGGAATGAAGCAAGAAAAGAAAAGCGTTCGGCTCCTGTCTGACAGGGGTGGGTTTTTTCTTTCCCCTGGTGCCAAGGCCATGTGAATTTAGGATACACATCTGGATTGTGAAGCTCCAAACTGAGCATGGTTAAATTGATGCCCCAGGTCTTTGGCTTCTCCAAGAATACAGGATAAGCTCACTCTGATGAATCCACGGACTGTGGACACACTAATGACAGATGCCTGGGCTGCCCTGTCAAGGACCCAACTCCAGAAGAGATCAGAGTATTGTTCTCTGCCTTCCCCTTCAAGGTATTCCTCCGAAAGCAACCCTAGCAATGGTGTCATGAACTCCCCGGTACTGAATCCTCTACCCTCGGCAGCAGCTGGCACTTTGGAATGTCATTGTTACTCAGTGAATTAGAAACACCCCCTATTTTATCGTTTCATTGGAACAGGTTAACCAGGAAGTGACTTCAACCAGGAAACCAGCCGAGAAAAGAAAAGAAAAGAATAACTTGGAGTTTTGGGGTTTTGTAGTGGTTTACATTTTGAAATCTGTTGCCTCGTCTTTCACCCGGTGAAGGATATTTTAGGCATTAGGTACCAGGGACTTCTCAATGTAAAGTGAAATGTTTCACATCAGTTAATATTAAATCCTGCAAATTTAGAAAACTGCAGCAAATCTATTCTAGACACCACCCATTTTCTTGCCTATATATCCCAGACAGGGATTACCAATTTGTTAAGACATTGAAGTTGTACTGTATGTCAAAATTGACACCTTGGTCCTGCAGGCTTTCAGGGGATATTAGACTAAAAGAGACTTTAAATAACGAGGAACATTACAGGCAGGTATCTAACAATTTTGGTCATCCCCTGGCACCTGAGCCAACAGATGGCCAAGCAGAGCTCAGGCTAGATAATATACAAAATGGATATTGCCTTATTACTGAATGCATTTTAACACAACAGGATCTTTTTATAATGATGCATTTTAGTTGAGTTAAACCTAGATAATGTACCCAATATGTTTCTCTCTGAGCATATGTCTTCACTGCAGTTATCTCAGGCTCTTACCCAGTAATGCCCTTAGTTCCTCTCCACATACACAAACTTCTGACCTAATTTCAGGGGTGGCTTGGGGTAGGGGTTAGAACTTCCACTTTCACTTGGGCTGGTAACCCACCCACTATGCAGTGAGGTTGCAGGCTAAATCACATGATTGCTGCTAGTCCTCCAGTACCAGCCCACAATTTCCCACATGTGCCCAGGAGGACAGACAGATTCTCCCATAATTTTCTGGGGAAAAATCATAGAGCGGCTCAGCACAGAAACCCATGGATATGCCCCCACAAATGCTAACTGGAGGATCTAGCCACACTGTAGAAGACTGGGAATGGGACTTGTTCCTGGATACGGCTCAACAGTGGCATTAGCCCTGAAGGATCAGTGCAGCCGGGAGCTTTGAATCTTAATTTGACGGTTTGTCACTACTGGCAGTTGTCAACACAACAGCTGGCCATGATTAGTGCCCAGTGGGTGTAAAATGGTACAGCATGTTCCAAAGCCACCGCTCTCTTTGCACAGGTGTGAGTGACTCCACAGCCAATCAAGCCTATGTTGTTGTTGGGGCTTTTTAATGGGTGTTTTAGAATAACCCAACCTGAAACCTTAAGAACAGAATTTCCTTTTCCTTGTCTTAAATGGAATTCACCTCGATGACCGGGTGACAACATAGCAGGAGTGTTGTAAGCCCGCGGTGTATCACAGTGGGGAACTGCATGGGTTTCTACAGCATGTATTTGTATTGCGGTAGCACCTAGGAGCCTCAGTCATAGCCTAGGCTGTCATTGTGCAAGGTGCTGTACGTACACAAAACAAAAGACAGTCCTTGCCCCAAAGAGTTTATCTTTAGCCTATTGAAATGCTCATAGAAATCAGATTCATCTTGTACTTGATGACCTCTTCCATTGTCCATAAAATGGCCTCCAAATATTGACTGCTGCTGTGCTTTTATCAATATTCCCTTTTTTTCCTCCACAACTTATATTTTGGGGGGTTCCTGTCTTAAGCCTGGAGACTAAGCTATCTGCTCATCAATCCTATTGTACAGCCACTTTCACCAAGAGCCAGATACCATTGCCAGAGGCCATTTTAGCTTGCTGGCAATCATAGAAGATTAAGGTTGGAAGGGACCTCAGAAGGTCATCTAGTCCAACCCCCTGCTCAAAGCAGGACCAATCCCCAGACAGATTTTTACCTCAGTTCCCTAAATGGTCCCCTCAAGGATTGAACTCACAACCCTGGGTTTAGCAAGCCAATGCTCAAACCACTGAGCTATCCTTCTCCAAAGTTCTTCTGCTTCCTAAGCTGTAATTCTGCTGAGGTCTGGATACCCAACTGTCTGCTTAGGTTAAACATAAAACCTTTTCATATTCTCCCCCCGCTACCTTTACACACACAGGAAAATATCGCGCTTCCCAGGCTCCCATACAGTATGCAACCTTCCGTTTCTTTTCCTTAATTATCAAGGCAAGGAATTGAAGTTTTCAGCAATTTCTCCCCATTCACATCCCCCTGAGGGCCTCAGTGACTTCTTGCCTGACTGGCAGCCTTTAAAAAGATTTACTATGTATATGCTGCTTTATGGCCTTCCTCTGCTTTCGATTTACCATTTTGGCATCCTTATCACTCTGTAACACTTCCTACGTGTCTGTCTTTATAGTTGTTCACTGTCCCTCACTGCGACTGCCAAGAGGCATTTCCTTAGCTGCAATGGTGACAGTCACCCCAGCGCACGTCTCCTGCAGAAGGTCTATGCCCAAAAGAGCTTCAGTGGGACATAAGTGGCTCCTGGCACTGGCCCTGAGCACAGAGGTGACATTAATCCTCCTGTCAACTTCCTCTTACAGCCTCAGACCTTTTAGGGTTCTTTAAATTTCCATCCGTCTTTCAGAAAATCACATTTCTCCTCTGCACGCCCCTCTGCCAGGCAACTGCCCCAACTCTCAATCCATCGCAATGGAGATGGGACTGAAGTTGCAAAACTAGCATTTGGATTTCAACCCTTTGCCCTAGTATCTGTGAGAGGCTGACCCCACACTCGGGAACAGAACAATTAGGAGATTGAATTAACTGAGAAATTCAAAATCATGACCCGGCAAAGGGGCATCCATGGGGAAAAGAGGGCATGGCTGAAACAGCCCTACACTCTGATGATCCCTGGCTACCATAAAGGCCTCTGGGAGCCATTGCTACCCAGGGTTGGAAGAACACAAAGATGGTTTAAAGTTACCACTGAAGCCCCTCCCTTTAACCATAGCTAAGGATCTTGTCTGTGATCTTTTAACTCAGCCTTTGAAGTTCTTTTCAGACTTGTTCTCCGAGCCCTAAGTGTTCCCCTCTGTAGGGATTAAATCTAGTAATAAATTAACGCATGGATGTTACGATCACAATTACACCTCTTCCGAGAAGGATTTCACAGTCAATTGAGTCACATTATTCTTTTCAGTCTACACTGAGCTCCAAGCTTCCTGGGTAATTGAAAGCACATGGGTTATGATTTCAGGTTATTAAAAAAAGGTATAAAATGCAGATCATCCCCAACTGTACACGGACACTATCACAACGAGCCAGGTAGGGCATGAAATGGCTTTCACTGAATCCCTTGGATTCAACGAAACGTTCTTAAAGATTTTACACCTTCAGACGAGGAGAACAATGAGAGATGATCATGCAGGTGGCCAGGACTCTAGGCCAACTGGTGTAAAATGCTTCAGGGCCCCGGATTAAATCAATTCTCTCCAAATTAGGCACTGACATTTCCCATTGTAAAACCTGGCTCCCTGGAGAGGAAATCTCTGTTACCAGGTAAATTAATAGAGAAATGGATACAACCATTATTCAAGCATGCAAGACACTCGGCAAAAAAGCCGGGGAATGTTTTAAGCTGTCTATGGAGTTGCTCTGTTCCATGCCATTTTCCCCGTAGAAAAGCAGAAGCACCTGTAGGTGAAATTCACCATTGGGCACAGGATCTGCATGGGGCCTATACATCAAATAGGCCTTAAGTGGGGGTTAAGTGGCACATAATTGAACTGTTTAGTGGGGACCTCTGAAATCTAACTAGAATCAGGAACGGGAAATACAAACATTCTGTTTTACAAGCCTGTAGGCTTCAGCATAGAGTTGCCAAGTTTCCAGTTTTTGGCCGAAACACCCACTCGAAAAGGGATCCTGGTGGCTCCAGTCAGCACTGCTGATTGGGCAGTTAAAAGTCCAGTTGGTTGGGGGTCTCTGCGCACTGCCGTGCACCAAGCGCTGTCTCCACAGATCTCTTTGGCTGGAAACCGCAGCCAATGGGAGTTGCAGGGGCACAGCGCACCATGCAGAGCTGCCTGGCCATGCCTCCACCTAGGAGCTAGGGACATATTGCCATTTCCAGGGAGCCGCCCAAGGTAAGAGCTGCCCGGACCTACATCCCCTCTCATGCCCCAACCCCTAGCCCTGAACCCCTCCTGTGCTCCATCCCTCTGCCACTGCCCTGAGCCTCCTCCTGCACCCAAAATTACTTCTGGAGCCCACCCCCTGAACCCTCTCCTACACTCCAAATCCCTCAGCCCCAGCCCGGAGCCCCTTTCTGTACCCCAAACCCTTCATCCCAGTCCCCACCCCAGAGCTGTGCCCCCAGCCAAAGCCCTCACCCCCCCTTCATCCCAATCTCCTGCCCCAGCCTGGAGCTCCATCCTGCACCCTGAACCGCTCATCTATGGCCCCACCTCTGAGCCTGCACCCCCATCCCAAAGCCTGTACCCCTTCCCACACTCTGAACCCCTCGGCCCCATCTTGGAGCCTCCTCCCGCACTCCGAATCCTTTGTCTCCACCCCAAAGCCCCCTCCCACACACCAAACCCCTCAGCCCCACCCCAGAGCCCCCTCCTGCACCCCAAACCTCTCATCCCTGGCCCCAACCCAGAGCCTGCACCCCCAGCCAGAGCCTTCACTCCCACCTACATCCCCGCCTCCTGCCCCAGCCCAGTGAAAATGAGCGAGTGAGGGTAGGGGAGAGCAAGCGACAGAGGGAGGGGGGATGGAGTGAGCGGGGGCAGGGCCTCGGAGAAGGGGTGATGCAGGAGCGGGGCCTCAGGGAAGGGGCACAGCAGGGATGTGGTCAGGGGGTTCGTTTTTGTGCAATTAGAAAGTTGGCCACCCTAGTAGCCAGTGAGATGCTGAGTGCCCCCAACTCCCATTGAAATCACATGGAAAGATCAGGTGCTGTAGATGGAGGAAAGTGTAGATTTGAAAATGATACTGGGCAAAGTTTAACTTCACATGAGGTCTAGGCCAGGACGGACTCAGCTCCTTAGGTCTCATCAGCTGCTTCACCAATAATCCATCAAATAAATCAATGTAGACTCAAAACCCCCACTGAAAGCCTTTTTGGAGGGGATAGTGGTTTCACACCCTGCATCCAGTTAGATATCGTGGGGGAAATTCTTTCAGTTCTCCACTGGGGTGCTACATAATTTATAAAGCAACCTTTCCTATAGGCAAAGTTAATCCCTACAGCAATGAGTTATCCAAGCTGATGTTCACGAACATATAAAACCCCTTTGAAGTCCCATGTAGCACCTGTGGCTTGTTACATGAATGAATTAGTGTATACCGGTAGCCATTAAAAAGCAAACAGTCACGACCGTTTCAACATTACATAATCTGACGTACCCGAGTTATTTCCTAGTCTAATTATAAGCAAAATGCTGCATTCTCCCATATGCTGTGATACAGTCACTTCTAGCAAATGCTGATTTTTTTTAATGATTTTAATTTACTGTACTTACAACTGTGCCCTAAATAGTTAATTGCTTGGTGGGGGAAGAGATGCGATTCTAAAATTTTCACATCATCTACTGTAATATCCTATAAAGTGGCCAAAAAAAAATACCATAAGGCCACAATCCTGCAAAAGCATCCATACACTTAGCTTTATTACACGCTTTGTGTAGCCCCATTGAAATCACTTCAGCTACTTGCAATGTGTAAAACATGGATAAATCTTTGCAGGATCCGGACCTAAATTACCTTCTATACCGGTGAGGATTTAGTTCCACTTAATCCCATAGAACCTGTTTAAAATAATATTGAAGCACTTAGATGTTGCTAAAAATAGACCAGCAAATAAATTACTCTACAGCAGAGCTGATAAAATGTAACTGTTTGTCCTAGAACTGAGATTAAAGACTACTTCAAACAGAGCCTTTGGCCAATATGTCATACAAAATTCTGTTTGGTATAACAGAGCAGCGAATGATTTTAACAGCCTTGTTAACCAGAGATTAAGAATGGAAAAGATTCTATTTGGTGCTGCATATTGTGTTAATAACAAGCGTGGGTGCAGGAGGGCTGTGAAAATGGACTGGACTGAACGCTAGCATTCCAGTTACCCAGGAGGGGGCTCCGAGCATGGGTGCTGTATCGCAGCCAACAGACACTGCGACAGAAGCAATGGACTGGTCTGAAAGGTCGCACAACCTGTGCCTGGGCTAGATCCCACGCAGCCGCATGACAAGCTATCTTCGCTGGTTCTGTGCACCTCCTCTGTGTGCTGAACTCACATAACTGCGGAAGCGAATCCAGGCTCTCCAGTCCTGCCAAAATCCCCTCCACTTTCAATGGGCTTCGCTTCTTGCAAAAACAAGGCATAAGGCCGAGGGATGATAACTGGGAAGGTTTTCACTTAACTTTGAAACCATGTATACTTTTATAAATACAGGGCTCAGTTTTCCCCAGCCTCTGAACTATGCTGGGTGAAAGAGAGCGGAATGGGCTGCCATGGAACAGATGATGGATCCTGACTCAGCACCGGCCTGGTGTCAGGGACAGCAGGACCGTCTACCTCCGGAGGATTGGTGTCAGTAGCCCCCAGCCACTCATCTATCATGCCCCTGCCTCCCTCCAACATCCTCCTATGCCATCCTGAGCCAGTGGCTGCCGGGCAGCTCTGACACCTGTTACCCCAGCAGCCAGTCTGTCAGCTTCTCATGGCAATGTCTCTGTGCCTTCTTCCACACAGCCTCCTGTCGTGGAGTGTCCTTTCTGAGCTCATCTGTCAGGCCACTCCACTACCCCCTGCATTCAAGTCCCTCCTGAAAGGCCTCTTCTGCGCCATGACCCATATGAGAAACTAGCAGATGGATAATGACATGTTAGAGGAGTAAGTGGGACAACAGATAATTTTGTGTTAATATGATTTTATATCACCCAGATGGGGCCAATCACCTCCCTGAACAATTTTCTTTATTTGGTAGGTCCCTTCCCTTCCCTTCTGGCAGCTTCTGTGAACTCCTTGAGGCTGGACTCACACCTTTAGCATGGGGTGGGGACAACCAGAAATGAGTCAGAAAACATGAGAAGCAGCAGGTGATTCCCTGGGACATGTTCCCATTTTCTCAAAGCTCCACAGAAAGCAACATTCTGCTCTCAGGGCCACACCAGGGTTGCCAGTGAGGACATTTTGCCTGCACAGAGAGGGGAATATTGGCACCCGCAGTTGCTCATCATAGGAGAGAGCTGCTCCAGAACTGAAGCCAACTGAGTGTTTTCAAGGTTAGGTGTGTCTCCTATGGCCCTTGATCCTCAGCCACTGAGCTCAATGGGAGCTTTGGCATTGATGTCTCCGGGCATGGGATCAGGCCCCAAGATGGTGGGAATTCTTAGGCCAATACATTTACAAGCTGTGCTGCTGTCAGAGGCAAGAGCGCTTATGTAGCCACATTATGCAGACAGGAGAGCTCTCCCGTAGGCATCATAAAACCAGCTCAACGAAAGGTAGTAGCTATGTTGGTGGGAGAGCATCTCCTGCCAACATAGCACTGTGAACATGAGCACTTATGCTGGCAAAACTTATGCCATGCACCTAGGGTGACCAGATGAGAAGGAGAAAATATTGGGACTCATGAGGGGGAGGAGCGGAGGAAAAAAAAAGCTGAGTGCTGTCGGCGGAGCAAAATATCGGGACAAGCACCTAAATATCGGGACGGTCCCGATTTTATTGGGATGTCTGATCACCCTACATGCACCTCTGAGCAACAAAACTTTTGCTAACATGAGTGCTAGCATAGACATGGCCTTAGACTCCAGACATATATGCTTTTAATTTAGCCCCACCATGTAGAGTTAATCAATCTGATCATTAATCAGGGTCCTCCTGGTTAAATTCTGTTCGGTTGCACACAGGAAGCCCAAGGGACTGATTATCAACTCCTGGACTTCGAAAACTCTCTGTGTCAGTAATAGGTCATCAGGAGCGTACATTATTGCAGCTAGTGAAGTCAGCCTTGATGTCAGACCATCAACTCAGAGAAATCTGAGCTAGGGACTTGTAGCCAAACCCATTAGGATACCTTTCATTAGTTAGCGGCTGTAACAATGTCACAGTGGGGGGCTGTGGGGAGGTAGGTTTCAGATTTGTGCTTCTTAGGCTTTTCCCCAGACATACAAGTAGCTAATGCCCATTCAGGAAAAGGCTGATGATCTGAGGAGACAACTGGGAAATGGCTTATGGGAGGAAGACACCTCAGGCCGGATCCAGCCACTGAAATGAACGGAGTAGCCCCAGGATACATCTGCTCCATTATGTTTTAATTCTTCCTACAGAATGGAGCATTCAGGGTCATGGAGTCAGGAAAGTGACTCCCATTAGCAACATCAAAATTGGCTTTTGATTGTAAGCTCTTTGGGGGAGAGGTTATTGGTTTGTTCTGTTTGTACTGTACCTAGCACCGTTGGGTTCTGGTCCATGACTGGGGCACTTAGGCGTCACATAACAAAGGTAATACATAGGGATATTTAGAAATATTAACTAGTTTGGAGAATTCATGGAACAGGCCCAGTTCTTCAGAACGCCCCTTTGTGGAGCTAACTCTTAAGGCTTGGTCTACACTGGGCGGGGATTGATGTAAGATACGCAACTTCAGATACGGAAATGGCGTAACTGAAGTCGACGTATCTTATTTCGACTTACCTCCCGTCCTCACCGCGCGGGATCGACGGCTGTGGCTCCCCTGTCAACTCTGCTACCGCCCAGGGCCGGCGCTCCCATTAGGCGATCCTAGGCGGTCGCCTAGGGCACCAGGATTCGGGAGGCGGCATTTTGTGCGCTCCCCGCGGGGCGCATGGGAGCTTCCGGTTCCGCTCCCATCGCGCAGCCGAAGAAGGACCTTCTGCTGATGTGCCACGGAAAACAGCAGCAGGCAATTGAGCAGCTCAATGACTGCCGCTGTCGCCTATGGCATTTTGGCGGAGGGTCCTTCTTCGGTGGCACGATGGGAGTGGAACTGGAAGCTCCCGCACGCGCCGTGGGGAGCACACAAAATGCTGCCCCCTGAATTCTGCCTAGGGCGCCAGAAACCCTGGCGCTGCTCCTGCTACCGCCACTCGTCCTGGTGGAGTTCCGGAGTCGATGGGAGCGCATACGGGGATCGATGCATCGCGTCTAGACGAGACACGCTATATCGATCCCCAGTAGATCAATCACTACCCGCCAATCCAGCGGGGAGTCTGGACGTACCCTAAGGACTTAACTCTATGCAGTGCTGAGCACTTCCACTTCCTGTTCAGTCTCACGACTTTCTCCTCCCCTCCAAGGGAGCGGAAGAGGTCAGCACCATCAGACTTCAAAGGCAGTCTGAAGGCAAGAGAAAGCCTAGAATCAGCAAGTCCTCCAGAATCACTTGACTTCAATGTCTCAGTCCTTACTTTGCAAAATCAGTCTACACACGTGTCTACTTCAGGGTAGCTCGGGCTGCCACTGGGCTCTTCAAGCCACATTCCATTTCCAAAGTGTAAACAACCAAGAAGCCAGTGCAGTGAGCTAATCTAACCACTTCAAAGTGAATTACCTTCCACTCGTTTGTTGCAGGAAAGGCGAGACTGAAGTGCTACATGAACACTGCTGTGCTAGTGCTTTTCTCGAGATGTTTACAACAACCGGCTCAAGGATAAAAAAAATAAAAAATTCTGAGTCCTCTCTTCTGTTTTGCAGGAAACAAGCAGTGATTTAGTAGGAAAGAATTTTTTTAGGTACCATTCCTAAGAGTATTTTTATTGTTTGTTTATAGCACAGCAGAGCTCAAATACCCACTCTGGATTGGAGCCCCTATGTGCTAGGGGCTGTACAAAGGCAAATGAAAAAATGCGTCAAGATTTACAAAAATGACTAGTAGAGGGGTAGCCGTGTTAGTCTGGATCTGTAAAAGCAGCAAAGAATCCTGTGGTACCTTATAGACTAACAGACGTTTTGGAGCATGAGCTTTCGTGGGTGAATACCCACTTCGTCGGTATTCACCCACAAAAGCTCATGCTCCAAAACGTCTATTAGTCTAAAAGGTGCCACAGGATTCTTTGCTGCTTTTACAAAAATGACTAGTGATTTTGGCTGTCCAATATGAGATACCTTAAAAGGGCCAGATTTTCTGAAAGTGCTGAGCATCCAAACTTTGAAAATCACGGCCCTTTAAGGTGTTTCGAGTTGGGCACCCAAAAATTGAGGATCCCAAAATTGCTAGTCATTTTTTAAAAATCTTGGCCAAGGTCCCTGCCTTGAAGATTTTACAGCCTGTATGCCTAACCATTAGTTGTTGCCATATGATGTGCACATCGGATCTGTTGTGCAGAGCTAGCCCCAAATTCTTCTGATTGACAGGACATGTGTTTTATATGCAGTCTGGATTTTTACTGCACAGTCCCTGCTATTAATTCGTCACGTGTACTTGAATTTTCAGAAAGGCTTTGACAAGGCCCCTCGCCAAAGGCTCTTAAGGATTCTAAGGAGCCATGAGGTAAGCAGGAAGGTTCTCTCTTAGATCAGTAACTGGCTGAAAGAGAGGAAACAAAGAGTAAGAATAAACAGTCAGTTTTCAGAAGGGAGAGAGGTAAATCGTGGGGTCCCCCAAGGCTCTGTACTGGACTCTGTGCTGTTCAAAACATTCATAAATGATCTGGAAAGAGGGTGAAAAGTGAAGTGGCAAAGTGGGAAGATGATAAAAAATTATTCAAGATTGTTAAATCCAAAGCAGACTATAGGGAGTAGGATCTCACATAACTAGGTGACTGGGTAATACAATGGCGGATGAAATTCAGTGTTGATAAGTGTAAAGTAATGCACATTGGAAAAAATAATCCCAACTCTCTATATGAAGTCCTGGGTTCTAAATTAGCTGTTACCACTCAAGAAAGAGATCTTGGCGTCACTGTGAATAATTCTCTGAACACTTCTGCTCAATGCAGCAGCAGTCAAAAAGGCTGACAGAATGTTAGGACCTATTAAGAAAGGAATAGAAAATGTAACGCCACTATATTCCTCTCTGGTGAGGTCACACCTTGAATACCGTGGTTGCCCTGTCTCAAAAAGGATATAGTGGAACTGGAAAAGGTTCAGAGAAGGGCAGCAAAGATGATCCAGTGTAAAGAATGGCTTCCATATGAGGACAGACTAAAAAGATGAAGGTTGTTCATCTTAGAAAAGACAACTAAGGGGGATATGACAGAGGTCTATAAAATCATGAATGGTGTGGAAAAAGTGAACTGAGACATGTTATTTATCTTTCACACAGTGCAAAACACAGCAATCAGCCAAAGAAATGAATAGGAGCAGGTTTAATACAAACAAGAGGAAGTATTTTTTTCACACAATGCACAGCTAACCTGTGGAACTCATTGCTATGGGATGATGTGATGGCCAAAACTATAACTGGGTTCAAAAAAGAACTGGATAAGTCCATGGAGGATAAATCCATCTGTGGCTATTACCAAGATGGTCAGGGACATAACTCCATGTGTGGCGTGACCCTAAACCTCTCATTGCCAAAAGTCAGGTATGGAAGACAGATGTGGTTCATTTCGTAATTGCCCTATCTGTACATTGTGCCAGCCACTGTCAGAGACAGGATACTGGGTAAGCTGAACTATGGGCTGATCCAGCATGGCAGATCTTATGTTCTTATGTTTCTATAGCTTCTTCTAGCTGAGGCTCTCACACATGTAAATAAAGCCGCACAACACCAACCAGGGTGGTATTATCCTCTCTGAATATAAAAGGAAACAGATTTACCCAAAGTTACACCATTTTATGATCACAGAGTACACACAGACACGTTAGATATGACCGTTAGTTATACTCTTGGTGGCAGGTTACAGCATAAGCCTACTTTATTTCTTAGAATGCAGAATGATTATACACACGAATCCAAAAACACAGAGGTAGGAAACAGGCTGGTCCTTAAGGCAGAGACACATAACTAATCCCGCACCTTGCTGTAAGCTTGCTTTGTTCGGACTGCTGCTCCCCAAATGCTTCACTACAGAGCCCCTAGCCTGCAAGCAGGACCAGGAACATGCTCCCTCTCCCACTGCCTCTCACACATGCTTAAAATGACAGTTTGCAATTCCACCAGTTCTTAGTACACCACACAGGACATCTGTGACAGAGCTGGGCTAGCCTTCAGCTCTCCTGAGTCCCAGTCCTGTGCACTAAACACTAAGGATACATCTACACAGAAAAAAAGAATAATAACCCACAGCAGTGAATCTCAGAGCCGGGGGTCTGCAGACTTGGGCTCATGCTATAGTGCTAAAAATCGTCATGTAGCCATTTCAGCTGAGACTGGTGCTTGGGCTCTGAGGCCTGGTGGCAGGGAGGTGTTTCAGAGCCCAAGCTCCAGCCTGAGCCAAAACAGCTGCATGGCTCTATTTAGCGCCAGAGCGTGAACCTGACTCTCTAGTCCTGGCCTCTGAGACTCGCTGCTGCTGTTTTGTTTGATTGGTTTGCTGTGTAGATGTACCCCAAGATGTCAGTCAATCTGCTACAAGCGGTCTGGTTCTGCATGAGAGAGGGACCAGCTGTCCCGATACTAGCAGGACCGTCCCGATATTGTGGGGCATTGCCTTATATAGGCTACCTATTACACCCCCATATCCCCTTCCGATTTGTCACATTTGTTACCTGGTCACCCTACCTAGTGATAGCAATGGAAGGTCCAAATATGGAACCAGAGCAGATTAGGCAGTAAGAAGTGAATCCAGCTCCCACATCTATTGCGGGGCCTCTGAACCAGGATAGTGGCAGGATCTGGAAAAACCATTCCATAGTTTACACACCTTCCATACTGCAGCACCTATCACCACAAGAGTTTCCGTGTGCTGCTTTGCTTGGCAGGTTTGGAACAGAGCTGGACGAACCTCTGCTGTGCAGACAGCACTGGTCCAGCCCTTTCACCTTTCCAAATCAAATGTGCTAGGGTCATGGAGCCTCTCCTGGGCCTGGAACTGGCTGTTTTACAGACATGTCTGTGACATCACTGTCAGCCAAGTCGAACATGTGGGACAAGTGTAAGACTAGGAGTTTAGGAACCAGGACACCTGAATTCTAGGCCTGGGCCTGCTATTGACTCGCTACACCACGTTTGCAAGTCACATAGCTGCTCCATGACTCAGTTTACCAAGCATGGCGGACATTGTGACCCTGCGTTGATCATTTGACAAATTCTTTGAGAACTTGGGATGACTGGTACTGTGCCAGTTGCCTAAAAGCTCAACCCACAAAGCAGTGGTAAGATCTGCCTGGCATATTACACTCCAATAGCTGATTTAATTTGGCTTCTTATCCAATAGTTACATTACTGTCCCTGCCCGCAGCATTGCCATTGCTTTGGTTAAAACTGATTGGTTTGTTTGTTAATCAGCTCATTTATACTCAGTTGTATTTGATTTGATTTTCCATGTCCCCCACCCCAATATTTATCTAGCATCGATGTGCCATGACTCTTTCAGCATTTTTCTCTCTTTTAAGCTCTTTTTCTCATCTGTGTTTTTGACGTGGTCCCAGAAATGACCATCACTCACACTTTAAAATCTTGACTCACTCTTAGTGCAAACAAGTTCTCTGGCAAGTTCGAGGCAACCGATTTTAATAGAGTTGCCAAAGTCGTTGCCACTGGCCATGTAATTTAGTTCCTATTGATTTATCTCGTCCCCTTTCACAAGAGCAAATGGTAAATGCTTCCTTTGATTCACTCACTGCTTGCTCCCTGCCGGACAAGTCTCTAGTCTAGCACTGATGGAACGTGTTAGTGAAAGGTGCTCGAATCAGTGCTGAGACAGAGCTTCATCTAGTGTCAGCCCTGCCCCCGGGGCGCCGCTCAGTCAACTTATATCTATTTATTGTGAAAGGAAACCTGGGCTGTGTGCTGTGACGGCCATGTAGCAAAAGCCACAAACCAACCTTTAAAAGAGACAAAACCAACCCATTTGGAGGAGTAGACTTAAAAGCAAGGTATTGTCCAGCCATGGCCCTTTAAACCTCTGACGGCACGTCACAGGAGAGAGATGAAATGGCTACAGTGGTGAATATCTTTCTTTGAACTCAGAATTGCTTGCTGCTGCTTTCGTCTGGATCATGAGCAGAATACGCTGTACACAGGCAGTTCTTACTGCAAACCTTGGTTCTTTATGGACTCAACATTACATTTTTAAAATCCTATTTCACCCCTGGCAGCTGAGAATTCCAGCCGCTCTTGCTTTCTCTTTAAAGCAGTGGTTCCCAAACATTTTACCTTACGCCACTCCCATCTCCTGTCTCAGGGGGAGTTTTTTGGGGGGGGACACTGACAGGGGTAAGGTGGCCAAATGGGGGCAGGCGTGAAGCCACGGCCAGCAGCCACAGCTGGGAGCAGATCCCAGGGCACAAGGCTGGCAGCCAATCCCCAGGGGCTCCCTCCCCACTGCCCAGACCCCAGCCGCCCCCCCAAGTGCTGCACCCCACAGACTCGAGACCTCTGCCTCAGAGGCATCTCTTTGTGCAGTTGGGAATTTATATGCCTCTCTGAAGTTATAATTTATTTTCCATGGGCAGAAAGGAGGTTTTATGGGTGAGGCCCTGGGTGAGGGCTCAGAATATCTGGGGCAAGTCCCTTTCAGTAAAATTTTCAAAAAGGCCGACAGCCCAGAGCCCCAAAAGCATGTAGATGCCTAAGTACCTTTGAGGAGCTAAGACTCCTCAAAAGACGAGATATTAATGGGACACAGGGGAGCAGTTACACAATGCGACTAAATTGCTCACAATCTTTCCTTTAACAAACGTGTTATAATAGGCCCTGATCCTGTCCCAACAAGCTAAAGACTCTCTAGTCCAGTTGTTTGTGGATTCCCACTCATTATAGGGGTATGCAGCATGCAGCAAATCAGGAGTGGAGCTCTTTTATGGCCGTAGTGTGTAACGCTCATTCACTCTTTCTTTAATTTTAATGATGTGCCACTGTGGTTTTTAAAATAATGAAGGGGAAAAAAACAAAACTATTTTTTCAATTTTTTATTAATGTAAAAAAAAATGTTGCTTTAGGTGCATTTTCCAAAATGCCCCAAACAGCTGCCCTGCCTCATATCCCATAGTTGGGAAATCCTGCATGCTCATGTGAAACAGTGCTGTGCAGGGACTGGCATTTGTCAGGCAGTCAAATCAGCAAACTTCGGATTTTGCCCCTTCCTGAATTACAGGCTTGCTTTCAGCAAATGACCAGTTTTAAATATCAGGCCGAGCCTCGTTTCAAAAGTTGAGAAATAAATCTCTCATAAATCAGCATATGTGGACTTTATTTATAATTCAATTTTGTTCTATAATTGCAATATACAGTGGGAATCTAGATCTATAGATATACAGATATAGTATTTTCTTTCTGGCCTTAAACACGAGTGATAAACCATATAATTCTCCTCTTCTGTAATGTACGTTTTTCTGCCTGTACTGCTGAAGTAATAGCTTCCCCCTTTTGCATTCAGTTCCACTCCATAATAGAATTTTTAGTGTACATTACAGTTTGGTTTGGCACTAGTCCAACAAAGTGATCTGCTTTTTTCATAATGCACACAAAGCCATACAAATAATCTAAGCACAGAATTGCCAACCCCAAGCATTCAACAGTTATGAGCTGGGCCCTCAAAAATTCTGACATTTTTTTCCCCCCAAAAATCTCATTATTTTTAAAGGCAACTTTTTAGTTTGTTTCCTGGCCTTTGAAACTTTCGGGTTACTCTTGAGTCATGTTTTCAAGCTATTCTCTAAAACCACAAGAGCTAGAAACTTTTTTTTTAATGAATGCTGAGATTCCCATGTACTAACAGGACGCCAGGAGCTGGGACTTTAAAAATATCATGAGGCTTATGATAAAATCATGAGAGCTGGCAACACTGTGGGTGAAATTCACCTGCTAGCACAATGCCAGTTGTCCTAAATCAATGGTCTTCCCCCTTTTCCATCCTGGGACACGCTCAGATAGGTTTATCTCAGCTAATCAGGAACTAGCTGGGACCTCCATCCAATTTAGCAGTATCAGAAAGGCAGGGAGGTCACTACCCCCTGAAGCCTGTTTGCAGCCCCCATGCCCAGAACCCATCTCCTTGTAAATTTATTATGTGAAAGGATCTTGTCTGATCACTGGATAGCAACCACCACCAATCTTGTTACCAGATGCAGGTAAAGCTGACATGGTCCTCAGCTAAGAAGATGCTAAGCACCCACAACTCAGGCTGAAGTGAATGGAATCTATGGGTGCTCAGCACTGCTGCTAACCAGACCTTGAGCCTGCATTCCCAACTCCACCAAGCCTGCCACAGCTGGTCCTGCAGTTACAGCTGGGGCATGGAGGGTGAAACAACCCAGAGGTAGCCTGGGAGGTCACACAAAATCACATTTTTCAATTTTTGAAGGTCCTCCTGCATGCAGAGGACCTCCTGTTCCTCAGCCTGTCATTTCAGAACCCTCCCTCCACCCCCCTTCATATGTGCAGAGGGACCTAACTGATTAAGCATGCAGAGGTGTGAAGCTGAGATGCCCAACCAAAAATCCAAGCCTTGGGTCACACCAAGCACTCTAGATTGCAAAGGAAGGTACCCTCTGCAGTACAGATCTGTCCCCGATGGATCACCTACCTTCCTGCCTATATGAAATGCTACAGCTTCCCTGGTGAAATGGGACAGGACCAGAAGCAATTTGTGCTGTAGCCAGCAAGGTTGGATAAAAAAGCTCTTAGGTGACAGGTCACCTGGCCACTCCAGGCCAACCCATCATGGGACACAAATGCAATGTGCTAACAAATCGAGGTGCCAGATCTCTTTCTGTGGCAGTGCCTGAGGTGCACTGACGCTGGAGGTAACCGAGACATTAAATCTTGTGCAACGTACTATATGTTCTTCAGGACTTCGGGCAAGACTCTTCTCAATTTTTGACAACTCCCATGAATTCACTTGAACAACAGGACTTGAACCTCCAGGTTAGTTTTTCCTTCTCCATTTTGTGATTAATCTGGGTTAGGACAGAAAGTTGGGGCTTGCTTCTCTCTTCACTGCCATTCTCGTCACTGGGAATTTGCAGATTGAGGGGTCTGGTTCTGCCTTTCTTTGCACCCCCAAAACTTACACTGAACCCAGCAGTGGGTGATTTGGGAGGCAGGGGCAGGCCCTTTATCTCTCTCTCCTTTGTTTAATCTTTGCCACCCATGCCTGTTTTTTCATACAGAGAACATGGGAAAGATTTAGGCTGAGATTTTGAAGTCCCACCTTTGGACAGTCAGTGGGATTTAGATACCTAACTCCCTTTGGCCCCCTTCGAGAATCGGTGCTGTACGGCTTGGCTGCATGCAGGATTCCACTGGTGTAACTTGAGGTGTGATTTTAAACCACTTCAGTGAAACCAGTGCTAATGGCCATATGGACACTTCGTTCAGTTTGACCTAGGCTTGTTGCGTCAGCGTCAGTTGATCAGGAATCGCTTTAAGCTAAACTGAACCAGAATGAAAGAAGAGGGTCCACCCACTTGCTTAACTAAGGCAGCTTACTCAAGTCAGTGCAAGTTTGTGTGTAAACAAGCTTTTACACAACCCCCCGCCCCATTCCTGGTCAAATCCTTCACCTTTCACCTGTCTGCTTTGGCTGGAGAGGGTGGAAAAGGTGTTTGTTTAGTACTGGGTTGTTCTAGCTCTCCTGGTGAAGCTCCTATCTTTGCAAATGAAGCCTCAAGGCACTTTAAGGCACTGTCTACATCAGACAGTTGCACACCAGTTTTTAAACACTTGTTTTAAATCAGTGAACACACTCATTTTGTTTTAAGGGGGACTTAGTACAAGTTTAGTCTGATTCCTAGAGGATTTAAGATAGACTAAAATAAGCCTGGTAAAATAAGGAAAAAAATATGTGTATGGGATATGCATCCGCTAGATAACTGTACTCAGCCACCATTCTGGCAATTGAATGATGTTAAGATTGTTCCATGTGACCGTAGCTACTGGAAAACAGCCAGTATCTGTAAGGAAATAATACACACACACACACACTGTCTCTCTCTCGGATTGTAGTTATCTATTTTGGGATCTATCCCTGGAGACAATATCTTGTAGACTGACAAGCTTGCTGATTAGGCTCTGGTCCTACCAAGCGTAGCACCTGGCTGCACTAGTCGGGCTGTGTACTTCATATTGCAGGATCAGGTCCTGGGGACAATCAGATAATCATAGACTTTAAGGTCAGAAGGGATCATAATGGTGCCTTCTGACCCTAAAGCCTATGATTCTATGATATCTGCAGCCTTTGTGTTGTGAATAAAAAGAAACATTTTAAGTGTCTGTCTTCGGGTTTTGTTCTGTTGCCCATCACCGTTGTATCTGGGCACCTCTCACCATAATTAGATGGGCAACAGCGGAGTCCCAAGTGGACTTCAGGGGAGTAGCAAGGAACAAGAGGGCTCATCTGTACCTGAAGACACATGAAACACTCCCTGAAGACCTTCTCCCTGCCACCCTTCAGCTTTGTGAAGGATGGGCTCCATAATGGGACAGAAACTTGGTTTTGATTGACTTGTTGCAGCAATTGCTCTGCAACAAAGCTAACCACTAGCTAAATAAACTGACATGCTCCTGTGGTATGAATAACACAGTTGGTCAGAAAATGTCCCTCCCACTCCATGGAAAATATCAATGAAAATGTGGGGGGGGGAATGTTTTTTGTGGAAATTTTCAGTGGGAAATTTTGACTTTTTTATCAAAAAAATGAAAATAAAAATAAATGGTCAAAAATGCCAAAACTCAAGAAGTTTTCCACTGAAAATGTTCAGATGTGGGTTTCCCAACAAAAAGCAGGTACAGTCTGTGAAAATATTCCTTTGTCATAAACCAACTTTTCAATGGGAAGAAAAGATGACAGAAAAATTTAAACTAACCATAACAAATAATACTACTGTCCTGTACTGTCATATGGCAGTTTTCTCCTGGAATTATCAAAGCATTTTACAAAGAAAGAGTAAGTATTATTATGGTCACATACCACCCAGAGGAGCCTGGTGAAAGAATCTAAAGAGAATATCCCTTTAATAGATGGGGAAACTGAGGTACAGAGAGGTGAAATGATTAGCTCAACATTACATAGCAGAGCTGAGGTTAGAGCCCAGGTCTTGTGAGTCTAAATCCTGTGCTCTGTAAACTGCATCTTAGTACAGTAGAGATGGGCTCGTAGCACATCTAAACACACCCAAATTTCACCTCCGGCAACCTATGTTTGTAACGGGCAGAAAAATACCCCAGATCAGAACATCCCTGACTTTTGAGAATCTAGTTTGGCACTTTATAGCTCAATCCCATCTCTAGCACATAGCTGCACTGCGGTGATAGGAACTGGTTTCTCCACCAATGCCTTTGATATGCGCTCTGAGGCTTGGAGTCCCAGAGCAAATGAAGGGAGCTGAATTCTCTCCAACCGTCAGGCACTGTTGCTAAATAGATCATGGATTACAATCAGGGAAACAGTCACGCTGGAATGCATGTAAATGCTCCCTAAGGAAGACTCCAGAAATGTGGATCTAAATCCCACAGAGACGTCTATGGAAAATATTTCTCTTCCTCTCTGCCCATGAATGTTAATTTTATAATTATATTTGGCAAATGTTTAATTCCTCAGAGAACGGGAAAGAGAAGTTTATTCATTTAGGGCTCCCCAGTTTTCATGATTCAGCTTTAAAACGGTTCTGTATTTCAGGCACTTTGAGGCCCAATCCTGCAAAGGTTTAAGCATGTGTGTAGCCCTTATTCACACGAGGAGCCCTATGATACACACTGCAGTGTCTTTCCCCTGCCCATCACGATAGGTCTACTGATTTGCTAAAGGACATATAGTAACCAAAGGATGTATTTTATCATGGAACTCATTTGCCATGATGCTGGATTTTATGCAACAGAGATAAACTTCCAGTGCGTGTGCACATATATGTGTTCATGTGTGTACATGCACATGTGGGCAAGCACACGTGCACAAGGATGAGATCATTTCGCCCATCATTACAACGTAATCACTTTTGCAGCTACCGGATGGTGTCCACATTATAAAAATCCACCCTCCAGACACACATCAATTCCATTTCTGTGCTCAAGCCAGTAGGTGATCCACCCATAAAGACTTCCATTAGCTGCTCACCATGGCTGGTGTTACACTAGGGCCTAGAAACCCCAGTGGAGATTGCTTCCCCATTGTACGAGCTGCTGTAGATATACTCACCAAAAGACAATCCCTGTTTCAAGGAGCTCACAATCTATACAGGCAAAGGGCAGATGGGGAAACTGAGGCACAGAGTCTTGACCAAAGTCACACAATTGGTCAATTGCAAATCTGGGACAGGAACCCAGGCCTCATGAGTTCCACTCCCATGCTCCGTTCAGTGAATGACGCTGGCACTCAACAATACAGGGGGGCCACAGACAAGACTGAGACACAAGGGGTGCTGCAGAGCACTTTGCCCCACTGCTGCTGTGCGGTATGCGCTGTGTGGCTAAAGCCTTCCTTTTCCAACACAGTCGATCTAGGTGTCTTAGGGTACTGATGAGGATGAACGCTTGGGTTTAATGTAGCCCTGTATACAACTTGGCCCACCCAACAAGGGACATTTACTCTAAGGAAAAAGGGCAGTTCTCTGTACATTTCAGATGTTCCATAAATTACATGAGGTCACGTTGTAAGTCAGTATGACACTTATATGGGACAATGCAGCGTTATGTACCATGCAGGCAGGTGATCCCTCATACAGAAACCAAATAACCAGCTGCAGCAACTACCCCTTTCATTCAGGGCAGAAGTCACCCCTGTGCAGAGAACCAGCACACGAGCTAGGTGCCACATAAGTCCTATTGCTGGGATTTTCAAAGGAGCACTCAGGAGCTCATGGAGGATTTACGTGATGCGTAGGCCGTGTGAATTTCACCTTCTGTCCACATCAGACATTTCATACCAAAGCTGGTCAATCAGTTTATGTACGGCTCCCAGAAGCAGCTGTCACATTATTTACCTGCAGTCACATGGCACTCACAAAGGCATGATACTCGTTTGCGAGTGATGGTTATGGGCCATAGTGCTTTGGATCGACTGGACAAATCTGAGCTCTGCGCTGTCTGGGTAGCTCAGGAAACAGTCTGGGTCTAATCTAGAGTGAAGAGCTGTTCAGGAATTCCTTGCTGAAATAGCCCCTGAGCTCTACAAGGATTTTTGTAGGAATTGTTGGAAACAATTCCCTACCAGGCTACAACCCCAGGCTCCTCCCATTTAAACGCTGCAAAAACTGGAAAAATAGCAACACACAATGCTATAATCCCCCTCAAAGCAGCAATTCAGTGTCCTGGCAAAGTGAGAATACAGATATAAATGCAGGGGTCTGCTGTGTCTTGCCTCTGCATGGTTTCCTCAACAGGGACTTTTAGAGAAATAAGAGTCTAGGGCCCCAAAGCTTGTTCTTATCTTTAAGCACATGGGTAATCCCTTTGACATCACACAGGACTGAAGCTAGGTTCTTTGCAGGATCGGGACATAGGTGGGGAAGTTCCCAGGGAATGTTGCGAGAGGCAGTTTTTTATTTGCCCACTCACCCAAGCCTTCAGGAGGAGGGGCAGAGACAGACAAGCTAATCAGGGATCTCTGCTCATGGATGCTTCCCACTCCACACCAGAAGGAGGCTGAGCAGGTTGCGTCTAGCTCTGAACTAGGATTTGGGATTCAGTGGTGATTTAGGGCTAGGACTCAGCTCTGACAATTCTGGCTGGAATGTAATAGGCTGGGTGGCATTTCCAACATTTAAAACATACTCCTCCTGTGTGTCCACCCCCGACGGGGCGAAAGCCACAACTTGCACACTCGTAACCACTGCTCTACATGCAGAAGAGACAGAACCTACGGAACACAGAGCAAGATAGAGGCGACACACTGGCATTATCGAGGGAAGGGGCTGCTCCCGCAGAGCATGTCGAGGGCAGAGAAATGCAAGTGTGCTACAGAACCTGGTGGGAAATAAATGAACAGCTCAGACAGCTGGAAAGATGGTCTTGTGGTTAAAGCATTAGATTGGGACTCCTGGAATCTGGCTGTGTTTCCAGAGTCACTTGTGATCTTGGGCAAATCAATTAATCTCTGGGGGCCTCAATTCTCCACCTGTCAGATGAGGGATAAGACTATGTCCCTGCCTCACGTGAGGAGTCGGGAGGATAAATATTTAGGCACTATGATACTGGGGCCAGAGCTAGGTATCTTTGCAGAGCTCTCGAGTATTCCTAATGGAGCAAGCTAAGAACTTTTGGAGGAGCAAGCAAACAAACATACTGATGGGACAGATAAAGGAGCATTTAAAAGGCCAAACAAAGCAATTGGAAAATCGACCATATTTTAACATTTGAGAAGCATGTTCTGCAAGCAGCTGGCTGGAAAAGCTGGAACAGCGAGGGAGCACTTACTGACTGGGTCATTTTCGTCTATTGATACACTTTACCTGACAGGACGATGGAAAGATGAGACTCAACAAGAAACTACAGGAATCAAAGGGAAGTTTCAAATTGCAATAAATTAACCACCATCAAAGCTGAAACGTGTGTGTGGGGGGGTGTTTATACTACTCTGTTTGGGGAGGGCCAGATAATAGATGAAATTGACTGTCAGGATTCTTAGGAACCTACTGAGAGAAAGCAGACTGTGTATACTGGAACAGGAGATATCACTAAGCAATAAGAACCTAAGGCAACTGGTAATTTGGCGGAGAGCAAGATTCCATCTAAGTGCCTTTCCCTACCTTTGGGAATGGAAAATACGATGCTGATCCAGTATAGTCCCTTTGCCAAGTGTGACGGCATGGAGCCTGATTCTCCTCTAATTTATAACCATCTTAGGAGTCACTGACTGAAGTCCCTGGAATTACAGAACACTAGTGTAAAACTAGTGGAGATCAGAATCAGCCCCCAGAATCCTGCTGAAGATGCTTTTGTATTTGTTAGATCATGACAGCGAGGAGGTGACTCGTCACTGAATAGAAAATGCAGTGATTCTGAAGGAAAGGTCCCACACAATGTACGCATAAAACACACAGATTAGGACAGGGCAAATCAATTTTGTTAATTAGAGAACTACCTAGAACTTGATACTTTTCTCCAGTACAAACCACAATACCTAGCTCTTACATAGAGCTTTTCATCAGTATGTCTCAAAGCATGTTACAAAAGAGGTCACTTAACAAAAACCCCATTTTACAGAGAGGGAAAGTGACTTTGCCAAGCCTTTGCCAGATGTTTCTGGAAGATCTATTGGGGTCCACCCTAAGACCATCAGACTCAAGAAAATGATTTGCGTATAGGTCTCTAGAGATGATTAGGTAGCACGTGAGCCCACTAATTTAGATGTTAATTATTCCATTGACTTCCTATTCCTCCTGGCACCCTAGGGTGAAATGTTGTCTACTAAATCACTGTGTTGTTGCTGAAGATATTTCTACAAACCAAGGAATGGTTTGATTTATTTAAATCAGAAATTCTTTATTTTCACAATGAGCCAAATTATCTTCTGTTATTGGTGTAAATCCAGAGTAACACAACTAGCTAGACTGTGTAGCAGAACCCTGTTGTTTGATTTCAGTGAAGTAACACTAGATTTACACCGTTGTAACTGAGAGGAGAATTTGTTTAAAGTAACTTTTCTTAGCTATTTCAAAACTACTGCATGTGCATTTTTCAGTGCACGGATACGAATGAGAACTTAGCAAGACAGTCATTTTGCACCCTACCCTACAGGCATCAGAGCAACCAACCTTCATCTTTTTTTTTTTTAATTCAAACAACTCTCCTGAAAAGGCTTTCTGTTCACGCATGCAGCGTGAAATTCTGCAGGGCTCACCTGGCTCGTTTCCTTTCGGAGTTAGCTTTTATTACTGAACACGAATTTAAAATGGGGACTAGGGTGGGGTGGGGGAAATAAAACTATACACAGAAAAAAAAATCAAGCATTTGTAAAAGCATGGCATGGTTTTTCCATACATGCTTTGCCCATGAGTCAGGGGCCATGCTGTGCACTGACAGATCTGCAAACCTGCTCTGACATGTGGGCAAAAGTTTTAGGTGAGCACATCCTAGCACATGAAAAATGAAGACAGAGACCAAAGGGAAAACAATTCCACCCCACATGCATGCAGATGGGAACTTAGTTCCATGTACTTTTCTTCCATAAGGTCAGAGAGCTGCTTTTTTCCTCCACACCCTGAAGATCGCACATTTGCTGGGAGGCAGAGTCTAGCATTCTAGCAGGGTCCTGACATAGGCAAGATCCTATGGGTGCAGTTACAAAAATAATCAGCATTGCCCATACTTCAGTACTTGCCACATTTCCCCTACTGAGAATGGGAAACAGGACTCATTTCATGGGAAACGTATTTTAACTGATTTGTTTTGCATCACCCATTAGACTATAAAGATCATCCATCATATTATGAAACAGGTGCACACCTTTCTCTAACCGGTCAGGACAATCTGGCTGAATCTTACCCAAAAAGCATCTTTCAAAAGCCAGGAAGTTATTTTTCAGTGGCTTGAATTGTGATTTATGGACTGGTTTATTAGGCTGACCTTCCTGAAAGCTCTTAATTAAACGTTAAGGGTGAGAAAATAATCACCGGCATAGTTATTTTATCATGCATGTTCAGTAAACATAAAACTGCTTGAAAGTTACATAATGTCTAACTGAAAACTCTTTAGTAGCCATAATTAAATTTTGATTCTTAATAATTATTTAACTTGCTTTTTCTAAAAGGGAAGAACATTCAACAGTTCCTTACCAGGGTTACCTACTTCAATCGCAGCAGTTAGTTGGGAATGTGCTATTCTTGAAAATAAATATTTCACTAAATTTTTTTAAAAGCGTATACACAGCAAAAGCAGCTATTACTGCACTTACAGAAGTACTGTATTGCATGGCACGTCCACAGTGCACGGGAACTGAATTCTGGTCCGTTCCCCTCGATCACCCAAAATACCTCTACTTAACTCTCTTTGGATTGAAAGCCCTCTGGAAGCATCAGTTAGTCACTCCATACACCAACTCTGGGAGGAGAGAATTCTCCACACTGAGCTAGACTGTACTTGGGTTTCTCAGCCATGCAAGGAAATGACAGGAGTAAGAATCCCCCATGCATCTCGGTGGAGACTAGCTGGACCATGGGGCCTTGGAGTGCCCAGTTAGTCCCCAAAGCAAATGAGTGTGGAGTGGCAGGGAATGGGCAGAGTCTAGATGCCACCTCACACTCCACTCAAAACAGCATGTATGCGTCGGTACAGGGCAGCAGCTAATTACTGCAGTCTTTCCTCCTAAGCAAGGAGGATGCAGATAGAAACCGTGACGCAGAGTCTACGAGTCACAATGGGTTCCTGGGATGGTGCAGCTTACACACCGCTTCTTGCTCAGGGCTGTGTTGAAAATCACTTTCTAGCCCTAAGGACTTGCCTGAGGTGACAGAGGACAGCACCCTCGGAATTGAAATAAGAACTAGGGAGCTCCGAGTGTAGTGCTGTGCTCAGAGCACTAGCCCTTGCCTCGCCCACAGGTGCAGCTATACTTCAATACATATTTGTTCTCTTTTTCTATGAGTTGCTTGCATCATAATAAATTCCCAACAAAAATATGTTCTCAACGGCCAGTTTACCCCTGTGCTCTCTGGGTCTTTCCCCCTAGCTTGAGGGCTGCTATAACTTACACTCCACTTCCCAGACCAAAGAGTAGCTGTAGTGCAGTGCACCCTACTATGTCCCTAACTGTCTCCTATGCCAGGTTTGACGGGGGACCAGTGTAGCTCTATCTTGGTGATAGAAGATCTCTTGATATGGGCATGGGCAGGCAGAGGGTGGGGTGACATTCCTGCCTATTTTAAACCACCTTAATGCAAATACGGAATTAGTATAGGAGCCCATTTAAAGGTTATGTTGGGTTTTGTACGATTTATGATACATTACCAAGTCACCTGCATTTACTAGCTCCCAAGTAGAGCTGAATGAATCAGTGATTTTTTGGTTCAGCTTGCAAACCAAAACATTTGGAAAAATAAATTTGTTTCATTTCCAACCAAAACTGAATTTATTTATTTTTTTTGTTTTTTCTCTGTGAATTAAAGGAACAAAAAGAGTCATTCAGGTTGAAGAAACCATTTATGACATTGCATTTTGAAAATGTGATTCAAAATGAAAATGTCAGAATGGTTCATTTTGATAATTTTGTGGTGAACCACTTCAACATTTCCAAAATTTTTGTTTCCAGGAGTTTTTTTTTTCAGTTGAAGCCAGCGGCCAAATTTGACTCAAATTTGTAAATCATTCTGTTGCCCGATGTCAATAACATTTTTCAATAAAAATTCCAAAAAAGTGTGAACTTTTTAAAGACAAAAAACAAACAAACAACTAAAAACATCTTTGATTTGAGTTGGATTTTAGCCAGGATAGTGGGGTCAGCACCCTTAGTTTTAGGAAAATACCTGTCATACTTAATACATCTATTAGAAGCTTTCTCAATAGATTTCAGAGCACTTTGCAAAGAGGGAGGTTATTAGTCTCATCTTAGAGATGGGGAAACTGAAGCACAGAGAGGTTTATTGACTTGCCCACGGTCAAACAGTGAGTCAATGGCAGGGCTCGGAAAAGATCCCAGATCTTCTGACTTACAGTCTGGTGCTCTATCCACTGGATCAAATTCCTACAGGATCTTGACTTTTATTCTACATCTCATCCCGATAGCAGCATCTCCATCACCACAGTCTCCTAACACCATGTTGGGCAAGAAGAACACCACCTATTGAATTAGCAACACCTCTCTCATCAGCAGCTGGATGGCACCTAGGGCGTCAAGTAGGAAGTCTGGTGCTTAGTTTGGGGGAGCTGAGAGAGTTGCACCATGAATTGCCAATGCTGCAGTTAAATCAGAACATTTTATAGCCTCACAAGTTATCAGCCTCAATTCTTGAACAACACCGTGTGCCCATGTGTATGATTCCTTCTCATTCAACCTGTACCAGTTAGTAATAGAGAACAGATCAAGCTGCAGAATAAAGCTCTGGAGATTAATCCTTCACCTCTCCCATATTCGGCTCTGATGGTTTTAGACTCAGGCCCATCTCTCATTAGTCCAGAATGTATTTATATGCCTGCCTTTGGGGAACAGCAATGCTCAGTTGTCCTCAGATATTCATGTGCCTGGGGAGAGGTTTCCAGTTGCACAAATTTATTGCAGTGTGACACTTACAGATCTAATTTCTTGAGAGAGATAACTAGGTTCAGTACTTTCTGGCAAGGAGCTGAAATGTCAATGTGACAAGCTGATCGCTTACCGCACCATAACTTAATACATCCTGGGCATGTTTGGGAGGATGTTTTTGATGAACTAGCAACTTAAATTAGCAAGAAATTCTCAGCATGTGGATGGTCTTCTCATACGTCAGGTATCAGGATTCACCTTGAACTGGGAGATCATTCCATTGTCATGACTCCACTTGCTCGAGCATTGATTTATGTCTCAAAGGTTGGTGGGGCAAGGGGAGAAATAGACACAATTATTCAGGGAAAGATGACGCTCTCCAATAGACAAGATGGCACCATTAGCTCTCAAAAACGCACAACTACCTTCTAAACAGACCAGCAGAAAGATGGATGGCAAGGTCTGCTTCCTGATGATTGGGGAAGCGGTGTGTGTTTGTGGGGGGGGGGGAATCCCATATTATCCCATGCCAAAAAATGAGTAGAACAATTTCCCCCCATTGGTGATGCTTCTGATTTCAGACACTTGGGCAAATATCTTCAGGAGCATGAAGCCAGCTTCGTGGCTTTCTGTACTCTTCAAGGCAAAGAACCCTGACAGGAGAACTAAGAGGATACTGTAATGATCAATTACAGCAGGATCAAGCAGGATAGTTGATACGGACTCATTGACTTTTGGCAACCACAGAAAAGCAGGACTAGATTTGGACCCAGTGATTTCTCAGTTCTTATCCTGGCCTTATCCAACTGTAATCCGTTGCTGTTTACAAGGTTGCTGCTGGCTTCACCCTACCTCTAGAGATGTGACACTGTTTACCGTTAGCAAACTGCTGATGGTCACAGCTTTTGTCCCATGCGCTTCTCATGTTGCTACTCCATAATCCAAATATAATCTTCTGTGACAGCCAAAAATGTGCCACGATCTGGAAGTATTTTAAACAGGAGTCTCCTCCCAAAGGGCAGTATGCAACACAGCTTGGAGCTGGCCTAGTCTGTCTCTTCCCGCTGCTGGCGTTCAGGACTCAGAAAGAAACAACCCTTCTGGAGATGAGACAAGAATACGCAAACTCACAATCAGGAAGGTTAATTGCTAGTATTATTATTACCAAACCTGCACACAATGGTGAGACTCTACCCAGCACTTCACAAATTTAGATAAAGGCGCATTCCCCACTCTGATGCGTTTACAACCTCAAGAAGATTTACTCTGACCAGAATAACCAAGATTCCTTCCAAATTTTAGAAACTTTTTTGTCTAACTACTATACACACACACCCTTAGGCAGGTGAAATCTCTTTCTAAAGACATTCAGATACTACAGTGATAAGGGTCATGAATACCTTGATAGGTAGATAGATTAAAAAAAGACTTATCCATTTCTGAGGCATGCAGATGGGTTTAGGACCACACTAAATTCTCATGGAAAGTGTGGTCTACGTAGAGGCATAATCATGTGTTCTTAGCATATCACTGAGCTGTTCTGGAGTGCTAATCCAAGCTCTGATACTGATTCCTTCTGTGGCCTCGAGAAAGTCACTTAGCTTCTCTACTTCATTTTCCCCATCTATCAGATGAGTTTTGCCATTGAGTTCAATGGGGCCAGATTTTACCCTGGGCCACTGTTTCCTTCATTCACAAGAACATAACCAGTCCCACTCCATTATAAAATTGAAATGTGCCCACAGCATTGCTAGTGATGGGCTGCTGCTGACTAAGTGTAAATAAGGCTATAATTCTTTGGACTTTACCCTGACGAACATCTTCCCCCTGACTGGACATACAGGTTGGATACAGAGCGGGGAGAACATGCTGATATTTCAAACCTCTTGGGGTCCACTGACATGGAAAAACCTAATGTCCACCATTAAATATGAGATCAAGCTATTTTTGTTCTGCAGACCTCCAGTGTGAAAATGTATACATGTAGGTCTAAAAATAAATACAAGGTAACGCTATCAGCATTACTAAAAAATGCCATATAATATCTCCCCTGACCTGCTCACTTCAATCAATGGAGATATTTTTGGTTATCCGTTGACTTCCTTTTTCAGCTTGCTCTAGTGACCAGCTCTCCCCACTCGTCACTCTGAGCAGGACCCATTCTGAACCATCGAAACCCTTCCAATTAATGCACTGAGACTCTTATATTGCAAAGGGGCATTTATAGTTTTAAAGGGACCCTGTTAAAATGGCCGCCACAAAATTTGATCTCCCTTTCTTTAGCCCTCCCTAGAATTATATGTTTGCAAAGTCCACACGATGTTGTGTGGACTGAGAGGAACAACAAAGGGGCTTTCTCAGGGCAAATGTTTATTCCTCCCCTCCCACCTCCAGCAGTGCTGTGAAGCAGGCCAGTGTTTATGAGCAAACATATAATAACAAACCAGCGTACTAATTTGTGGAGCCAGCAGAGAAGAGCAATCCCACATTACCATGCCAGAGAGCATGCAGAGGAGGTAGGGTGTAGTTGGTAAGGAAATGGGGTGAGTTGCAAGTTCCGGAGGGTTTTTCGTTTTTTTAATAAAAATAGTAGGAAATATATATATATATATATATTTGTAAAATTATGACAGGCAGCAGTGTCTGTTTAAGAGAAGGTAAGGTCTGGTGCAAAGCTCACTGGACAACATGCGAGTCCGAATATTGACTTTAGTGGGTTGTGGATGAGGCTCATAGTTATCAAGTCTGTGTAGCTCTGCATATTTGTGCTGAGGGAGTACAGTTTAATGACCTGAGGTGGTGCTAGCTGGAAAGACCCATCCCTATGACTATACTAGTGAACGTACAAGTACACTATGAATGATATACCTCCTGCGTACACATGTGCACAACTGATCACAATTTTTAAGACTTCCTGATCCCGATTCCAAATCACATTCAGAGCCACCATTGGTTCCTCAAGCACCTTTTGATCTGCTCTCCCTTTTCCTCGCCACACAGTTTGTCCTGACTTGTGTTGGTGACATTGCCACTGGCCGTGGATGAGGTTCTGAGTCAGCTGGTGTGATGCAATTCCCTGGTCTCTGGGGTTAGACTCATCTGCAATCATGTCAGGAGGCTCTACCAAGAGGCGTGATAAACTCAGAGCTGTTAGGGCTTTTTTAATAGGCCTGACACAAAACCCAGGGACATGAACGGAGTTTCTCTCTTTGACTTCACTGGGCTTTGGCTCATCTACTATGAGTGCTAGTCCAATGATCTTCAGATAATTTATCTGATAACAATGCCATTTTTATTTGAGGAATATAAGCTCTCCATTGGCTGAACAATAATGATTGAATAGTGTATTTCTTGAACAAAGTCCTGTTAGTTTCCTATATTATTTATTTCAAGTATTTTTGTAGCCATGTCGGTTCCAGGATATGAGAAAGACAATGTGGGTGAGGTAATATCTTTCATTGGCTCAACTTCTTTCGGTGAAAGAGACACGTTTTTGAGCTCCACGCTGACCAAAAGTGCTCGCTCTGTGGAGCTTGAAAGCTTGTTTCCTACACCCATAGAAGTTGATCCAAAAAAAATATTACCTCCCCAACCTTGGCTTTCTAGTACACTACTTGACAACTACTTTAATCCAGTATTTGACCAGCTGTATTCTATAGCGCAACATTGGAGGGCTGCACAAGAGCTTGATGTGAAAGGGAAAATATATATTTTTAAATTATTTTTTATCTAAAATGCTTATGCTTTTGTGCGATATTGACAGGTAAACAGACGCGTATGCACACTGGCATTTGGCACAGTATTATAACAGTGTATAAAAGTGTACAATCATTTTTTATTTGGTTTATACAAGTATGTATAAAAAAATATCAAGAGCCACTTATTATTCTTTTTCAAGAGTGAAGCCAAAATTTTGTGAAGTGAAGCCAAATTCTGCTATTTTGGTCAGTTGATATTTATAACAAAATAAAACAATATTTAAAAATAGTCCTCGACAATGGCAATCCCCGTTCAAGTTATTGTGAAAAGTGTGTGTGTGTGTAGGTGTGTGTGTGTGTCCGGGAGAGAGAGAGAGAGAATACTGTAGTCTGAAGTAGCTGACATCTAATGCCTCAAGCCTGCAATTGACAGAGGGCAGAGCCAGACACACTGCTATGCCCACACAGAACTCTGCTGATTTGAAAGGGGATCTGAACAACAATCTGCCCACATGCTGCCAATTGCAGGAACGGACGTTAAAGGTGGGAGAGCGGATGAGGGAAGCTGCAGAAGGTATTTAGTTACCCTACGCAATTTGGTTCATCAGACAGCAAAACATGGAGACGCTTTGGCAGGAGTTGGCTGCTTTCCCCTCCAGTGGACATTCGGGCACTATATATATATATTAAACATTCGGGCACTATATATATATTAAAGAGAGAAAGGATGGCCCACTGTGTGATGGGCAACATCCAATCTAGGCCATTCTGCGTTGTACTGTAGAAAGGAAGATGAAAACAAAGCATGACACATTCGTTATTGGCTGAGAGACTCACAGATGCTACAGTGAGAAGAGCCATAGAAGCCAACAGAAAGCTCCATGTCCTTTACATTACTATTTATTGTGAACATTGTTTTTTCAATAGCATTGGGCACAAAAAAACGGCTCCTCCTCCCCTTCCATCAAAGCCGATGGCAAAATCCCCACTGTCTTCCCTGAAAATCAGGCCCATAATGTTAAAAAGAAAAAAGTTATCTCAGAAGCTTTAAAAGACACTGGAGGGATTTTAAGATGGTCTTTTTTTACTTCAGAAGCAAATAGATGATTTCTCTGGTGGTGCAAAGGGAGAATTATTTAAAAGCTGCTTTTAGGCAATGACCAGAAAATACAAAAAATGCAACTACCTGTCAGGTTTCATCTTCCAGATTAAAATTCGTTGTGTCAGCTTGTTTTCCTGGTTGGGCTTTTTTGAAAGCCAGCGTGAGAACTGTACCTGGGCTCAGAAAAAGGTGCAGGTTCTCTGAACTTCACAGCACCAGTGAGCAGCATTTGTCATTTTAGAGGGTTTTTTTAAAATTTATTTAAATAAAATTCTTCTATCTGGGGACAGACGGGGCAGGAGGTTAGGTGGGGTCCAGAAACCTGAAGACAGATTCTCCACCGCTCCACTCCATCCCTACCTTCTGGCTAGGGACAGGAGGCGACTGTGCCCTGTGCAATGGAAGTGACATTTAGGGTGGCTTATCTAACATTTTATTGCGGTAGCATCTGCTGGCCCTAGTCAAGGGCAGGATCTTCCTTTGTGTTAGGCACTGTGCAAACACATAGTAAGAGACTGGCCCCTGCCCCCAAAGAATGTACAAACGAAATACATGAGGAATAGGAAGGGAAACAGAGGCATAGAGGGGGAAGTGACTTCACCATAGTCATACATCAGGTCAGTGGCAGAGCACGGATTCAACCCGAGGTCTCCTGACTCCCAATTTTGCCTCCAGATTCTCAGCTGCTATAGTTTGGCTCAGCTCTACTGGACTCACTGGAACTGCACAGACGTACACCAGGTGCGGAGCTGACCCCCAGTGTCTTAAATATATTGAGGAATTAAGTGGTGGGATTTTCAAAGCAGCTAAGGACCTAAGACACCCAAATCCTATTGAAAATCGATGGGATCTGGCTACCCGACTCCATTAAACTGCTTAGAAAACCCCAGCTGAAATGGAGATGTCGAGAGATGGCTATTCGGCACATGAATAGGTGACCGACTGTTTCTATAAAAAGCTTATTTAGCACCCACAGCTCTGTAACAGGTTAGACTCTCTTCGTTAAGCTTTTAAAACAACTCTCTTTTTAATGAAAGGTTCTGCAACCAGGCCTAAATCCCACCCTGAGCAAAGAAGAATGGTCACATTCCTGCTGCCCAAGCAGGGGGAGGAGGAGCACCGTGCTGTGGGGGCTCCCTGTGCCCTGGGGCTGAGGAGTGTTTTGTGAACTGCGGGGAAGAGAATGGGCAACTCTGCAGATTCACCAGCCAACCCCTTGGTGTGGCAAAAGGGAGGAATGCAGTGGCTGCAGGGGATGACTGTCGTCAAGGCCAGAGAGTGAATAGGAAGGGGCTCATTCCCCCAGCCAGCCCCCAGGAGTCCTATACCATGTCCAAGGTCTGGCCCTCAGAGAACAATTTCAGCCAGACAAACACCTCTGGCTCCAAAACTTTGCTTATTTCTGTTGACTTAAAAGGCAATGTTATTTCCGACCTAAACTGCTGAAGATGCTCTTGAAAACTGCCTCTTTGCTTATCCTGACAAACACTGGGGCCTAGTTCATACAGAACAAAATCCACTTCTGTGCAAAGGACTGGCTCAAGGTCTATGCACCACTCATGCCCCACAAATGGAGGCAGAAGCCTTGTCTGTACTCTCTCCACACAGTATCAATTGCACCCATCAGTAATAAAATGTCTGGCTTCTGGAAACGATTGGTCTGGAATAACATAATGCCCTGTAGAGGCTCTCAGCTCCCAGCAGAGCACAGTCTCCAGCTGCCCACTATCCTCCCAACAGCTTATCTGGAAACCCTGCTGCTCGGCTTTTTTTTTTTTTTTTTTTTTTGGTTGTTGTTAAATGGAAGTTGTGGGAACTCTTAAATATTCAAACTCAGGCACAGCCCGCCAGGTTTCAGAAAAAGCTTGGAAAACACCAGCTTTTCACAGGGTTGGCTCAGCCTCATGTTTTTCTGGGATGGGTTCCAGGTACCTGAGGACTGAAAAGCAGAAGAAAAAATGGAGATAGAGTCAACAATTCCCGTTTTTCCATGGCAAAGCTAAGATAAGACCAAGGAAATCAAGACAGCCATGCACTCTACTGGGGCTTATTTGTTTCAGCTCTTAAATATTTTTAGCTGATGGTATCTTTTGAGTTCTAAGGGAAAATTAAGAGACTCATTTTAAGAAGTCCTGCAAATCTCTTTCCTTTGATCTCCCCATGCAATCTGCATGGGTGTGTTCTCAATACAACTAGGAAAGACCTGAAGATCTTGTTTCTAAGCTCCTAAGTATGGGGCAGGTTTGAATTCCAGTCAGCAGAAAGTGGAAACAGAAAAGGTCCAGATTGTGAATGCTTTTGCTCTACTGTTTGATTCTGCTCTGAAGGATGCAATCGCATCTGGGTGAAATTGACTCTGGAGCAGAGGGTTTGCACCATATATGTCCTCCTTAAGGATCCTGGATCATGCTATCAGACCAATTCATTAGCTGGTCAAATCATTTAAAAACCATGTGTGCTGGATAATTATTTCAAAAAAACAACCTGGCTTCCAGGGGCCAGCAAATCACTTATTTGATGAGTATTACTTGCTCACAGGGTGTTAAAAGACCTTGTGGAGCTTAAATGGTGCACAGGCTTTATGCTGATGCTCTGCACAGAAATGACTTCTAGCTTTCCTGAGCAAAAAGTCAGAACCCTCCCAAGAGCAGCCAAGATGCAAGGATCATTCACGTAGGTCACAAAGCCCATGTGTGGAATGAATTGAAGAGTGGTTTCAATTAAGTATGCCCAAGCATGTCCCTTGCATTAAATGTAGAATAATTTAGCCTAGCCTGCCAGGTTATCAGCCACAAATGGTTTGCATACTTTTGTTTGTATAGATGAGCAGTTTTCATGGAGTCTGAAAGGTCAGAAGGGACCACACTGATCATGCAGTCTGACCTTCTGCATAAAATTGGCTATAGAATTCCATCCAGTAATTCCTGTAACAGATGGAATTAATCTTCCCTAATAAGTAACTGATCACCATCAAGGCAGGTAACTTGTGCCTGAACTGTAGCATATCTTTCAGAAAGTCAAGAGCACCTAGCACCTTTAGGTCCTGACCCATGCTTAAGGCTCCTTATTGCTACAAAAATATTAATCTGAAGACTCCCAGGTGATGATGATTTTGCTTCTTCCTTTGGCAAGCTGTTTGCTGAGCTGTTATCATATATCACAGAATATCAGGGTTGGAAGGCACCTCAGGAGGTCATCTGGTTACAACTCCTGTTATTAAAGAGTTGTATTTTATTTCCAACTCAAATTTTTCTAATCTCAACTTCCATCCCTGGTATTCGTTTAGATCGCAGGCACCATATTAGCTTGTGAGGATTGCGGTCACTGATCCATGTGTGTGAAAAAGTCCTGGTATGTGGCAACATCCATTTAACAAACCCCTCCCAAATCATTCAACAGCGAAGGAAAGCAATGCGACAGTGGGAAATAATTTCAAGCCACAGTCTGAAACTAAAATCCCAGGCAGAGATAACAAACCAATAAAAGTCTAATTGTAGGACAAGATTTTGACTCTAACAGCAGGGAATTACCTAACAGAAGCTTTGATCTCTCCATAGGACAGGCATTTTGTTTAATTAAAGAAGAGAAGGCTAGCATACTCAGTGAGGATTTGACATGGCATGAAATAGGTAGCCATAGGGTATGTCCACAGTTAAAACACTACAGCAGCACCAGTGTAGAGCTTCAGTGTAGACACTGTAGTGATGGGAGAACCCCTCCCTGAGAGGCAGAAGAATTCTTCTGTCAACCTAGCTCCGTCTGCACTGAGGGTTAGATCGGCAAAGCTTCATAGATTTTTCACACCCCTGAGTATAGATGCCAACACCATGGCTGCATCGGGCCTGGAGCACCCATAGGGAAAAAAATGGTGGGTGCTGAGCACCCACTGGCAGCCCCCCATCAGTTCCCCTCCACACACACCCCAGCACCTCCTGCCCGCCGGCGGGCCCTGCGGCGCCTCTCCCTCCCTCCCAGTGCCTCCCATCCATCACAAACAGCAGTTTCGTAAGGCTGAGGGGGGAGGAGCGAGAATGAGGCATGCTCAGAGGAGGGGGCAGAACTGGGTGAGAAGTAGGGCAGGAGTGGCGTGCGGGCAGGAAGAGGTGGGGTGGGGGTGAGGCAGGGGTGGGAAGAGGCAGGGTGGAGAGAGCGCCTTGGAGGGAGGGGGGAGTAGGGGCAGGGCTGGGGGTCAAGCACCCTCCGGCACTTTGAAAAGTCAGCGCTTGTGCCCCTGAGAGACATAACTATGCCAATGTAAGTTTTCAGTGTAGACCAGCCTTATAGATGCAATGGAGATACAAGTGTAACGCCCATCAATATTGGCATGAAGGTTACAGATGCGGCCGGTATTAAGGAGAAAGATAAACATTTCTATTTTCTATCTCTTTGCTAGCTTTCCAAATCTGAATATTGATCACTGTGTAACTACCATTACGTTAACTAGTAAATACAAATTTCTAGAAGACAGACAGACTGTATGGTGTAGGCACTGATATTATTTCCATCTATCATTACAGAACGTTGCTCTATTGAGAAGGAATATGGTACAGCAGTTGATTACGCAATAAATAACACACGGCCACACTTCAATGGCCATATCTACCAGAAGTGAATTTTGTTTTCTCTACAGCTTTCTTCCAGGTTTGTTAACTGAAATAACATGTTGCTGACAAGCTAATGCTATTTAACATTGAGGATGACTTGGAACCCAGTTGACTTCTGTTCACCCAATTTAAGTCAAAGAGACTTTTGGGTGCATGAAGAAGATAAGACCAGGCATTCTTATATTAAAAAATAACTTTCAGATCTGAACTCCAGTGGCCAGTTGCTGACTTCTGTCCTAAGGAATTTTCAGTTGAGTCTTTATAAATAGCAATGTTACTCCTGGTGCTCAATCTGGGTTTTAGGCTTTTGGGGTAAATTCAGGCCAATCTCTGGTTTGGGTTTTGATGATTTTATCCATTTTTGTTTCGCATCTTTGCACAGTGCCCTGCGTTTAGTTGCCGTGGATGTACTGAACCAATGACTGAAGAGAGGACTGCCTTGATACTACATTGTCGGGCATTCTCAATATATCTGTCATGTATATTTTATGTGGTTCTGGGAAAAACAAAGGGGTGATCCAAAGCTCACTGGAATCAGCAGGAATCTTCAGTGACCTGGGCTTTGGATCAAGCCCTTACATACTGGAATTTACCAGTTTAGGATTGTTGCAGTTCTCAGGGCCAACAGGTCTATGACCTTCAAGGGATTTCAAGGCCTTGCCCCATGGACTAGGTGATTTCAAATGCTACTCTGTTAAAAAGAAAAAAAAAACCCCAAGAACTAAATTAGACTGTATTGTGGAAGCCTTGGAATGGCCAAAAGGAGATTCTGACGCTCAGCTGAAACCGTAAACTTTCACATGATTATTTTATAGCACTCGTAATGTTCACAGCAGACTAATGCAAGCAAGGACTCATTTCTTTTACATTCAAGAAACTGTTTATGTTGGCAGAAAATGTCTCTCTTCAAAGCCTATTAATGGTGAATTACAAAATAAGACAAAACAGTAAGTTACTTAAACTGGTAATCAAACCTGTTTACCTTGATGAAAGGAATGGTTAAGGGCAATGAAGGGTGTAGCAACACATGAGAGACTACTACATTGAGTCCAATCCTTCAAACACTTACACTATGAGTAGACAAAATTCAGGATCATTTAGATGGGTATGAATAATCATGGAAAACCTCTTTTTTTTTTTTTTTTAACCAATTGTACTTAGTAAGGTTAAAACCGATCACATTGTCTGATGAGATAAATCCGAAGCACAATGGAATAGGCAAAGATTCTGTGCAAATAAGTAACATAAATATTTGGTTAATCTTGCTAGCCATAGGCTGGCAGCCTTACACTTCCTAGCCACAGGCTGGTAGTTTCAGAATAGGGTTTCGCAGGAATTGTAACATGGCAGGGATATTTTGTGCATATAGATCAATATTTTGTTAATTGTCTGAAATGAATTTAAATCAATAGGAAAGCATTGTGATGAACTGCAGTCACATTTGAAGTTTCATAGAGTAAAGCCAGAGGGATCCCTGTGAGCATCTATTCCGACCTCTAGCGTAACACAGGCCAGTGTGTTTCACTCAGTCATTCCTGCATGAAATGCATAACTCCTGTTATGAAATGCACAGCTCAGCACATCACTGACTCTAAAAGCCCATTAGCCAATGCAGTGCTGTGCATTTGTTGCTATTCGTTACCTAGATGGTGACTCAAGATGTTTAGTTATTTGGGGTCACTTTTGGCCTGGTAGCCAACTCTTTTTTTCATATGATCACTACACCAAATCCTCAGAGGTGTTGAGGACATACAATCCCAGTGAATCCAGCAGGGGCTGCAGGGGATTAGGACCTTAAGGATTTGGCTCCAGCTTTTGGTAGCAAGTTTACAGTGGGCTAAATCTGGAAGCCCTGACTCAGTTGCTATTGAAGTCAATGGCGGAGGTGGGGAGTTTGCCTAAATAAGGGTTGAGTCAATGCTGAATCAGGGTTTATGGACTTGACCCAATACATACAAATGTCTTAAAAATAATTGCTTTGACTGTTTGTATATGTTTTCCACATCACTGGGGAGACCTGAAAAATTCCCGTCCTCTGGAAAGATCAATGAATGCAGGGCTCATCCTTGTTCTCCAGCTCCAAGGGCACCACGCCGCAGAATCACATTGACTGCTCACTTCCTGGGCTGAGAACCCCAACCCACATTGGCCTTTGGTGTATTTCATTGCACACCTTTCATGTGTGCAATGAAATAGGATTGCTCACACTCTTTTGTTCCCAAGGATTAAAGCCAATGTCTTCATGTGCTCAGCATGAGTATGATACCTGTTCAGGGAAGAAACCCTCAGATCGAGACTAGTCATATGCCACTGTCACTTTAAAATACCTCCGGTGCCTGGTTATCATCCCAGAGAGAAGATATCAGCATAGGATCAAACAAATGAAAACTACGTAGCTGCAAAGGACAGAGCTTTGGTGTGAAGACTTGGGGTAGGGCAATCCTCTCCTCTATACCCAGGCAAAACTCCCCCAGAGCACTCACCTCTTCTAATCGTGTGGGAAAACTGCAGCAGCCACAGGACTCATTGTTCATATTCCTGTCTCATTACTTTCCGACCTGTGACATCTTGCCCTAGCTTGAACAGCCTCCGGCAGGCCAATTACACTCATCCAATGGAGCCAGTTCCTAATTGCTCATATGGCGTGAAAAGCTCCAGAGACAGAACACCACTTAAAGAGCTGGTTTTCTTCACAAGATCCCCAAATATGTCTGTTCAGTACTAACCTGGGAACTCATGCAATGACACCTAAAAGTAAAGCCTTTGGCCCCATTCCTGATTACACTGAGACCATGTTTCACCATTCATTCATTCACTCAGGCTCTAATTGAGGGAGTGAACATCACAGCTGGGTACCCTCTGCCAAACATGCTTGGCTGTAGTCCTGAAAAAGGCATGTTTTCATGATGTAGCCTGAACGTCAACAATCATCTACCAGGCAGCAAGTTGCCCTCTAGCTTCCCTGAATAGATCACTACCATTTCCCCTTCCCTACTACATGCTGAACAAAAAGGCTGCCTCTACCAACGTATAATCCTTCCCCCAGCCACCACAATACAATTCATACCAAGAGAAAGACATCTAACAAACGTAACCCTTTAAAATAAAACAAAGCTAGACACGGGCATAACACATACAGCATGTTAATGCAATGAAAGCTACAGATCAACAGAAGATTTCGCAAAGAAATTTATACATGATGTTTATTTATCTCTTCATTTAGGTATTGGATCTCCCATTAGTCTTTAAGGCATTTTATCGCCTCATTAATTCTAAGGGTATAAGCTGTTTTGCATTAGATGGGTCATTAAACATCTATCTGTCAACTGCTGATAAACTGTGGGAAATGTTAATACCAGGTAGGCATCACTGGAATGCAGATAGAGCCGCACAAGGGGCTAAGGTGAGATCAATGGCTGCAGTGTTGGATGAGACAGTGGGAATTCTGTCTGCAGTAGATTCCACTGTTGCCACTAGGAGTGGAGCTGGAGTTCTTCACAGCTCAAGGTAGTACTGTTGCCACTGGAGATGGGCCTGAATTCCCTCCTGGCTGACCAGCCTCAATCTTGGAGGGCATTTGCAATTTGCCCCTGGATTGAGAGCTGACTTTTGCAAAGAGCCCTCATCTCTGCACAGGTACTAAAGCAAACCCCAGGCATTTGGTGGTGCTGGAAATCCAGATGCAAAACTGGCCCTTTGGACTCATCAGTAAGTACTAGGGCAGAAGAACTGGGGCATTATTTTAACACTATGACACAGTGGAAAAGGTTTGATCACCAGTCTGCCATTTAACAGCTCAGATGTGGCCCATTATTGTCTGAGTCCAGTAGTTCATGCCCTTGTCAATTCAAGATTAGATAATGGTTGCAGGAACCAAGCCACACTCATTGTTAGCCCATGAAGTCGTTTGATCTGATCTCTACCCTCACCCCTCTTCCTTCCTATTGTTTGCATGTATCTTGCATCATGTCCTAAATTAGACTGCAAACTCTCCAAGCAGGGACCGTCCTGTCTCTGTTTTTGTACTGCCTAGCACAATGGGGCCCCAATCCTGATGAGGCCTTTGGGTGCTACTGGACTATAAATACTGAATAATGCCCAATCTTATGGTGCCAGAGGTTGCTCCTGGGGCAGAACTAGTGTCTGAATGAATTTTCAGCATGCTGCCTGTAGCCTAACACCAACTGGAGTTGCACGCGTTTAAACTTCGTCTCTTACTCATCTCCACCAGTCTGCATTGGCTCTGACATTGGTCTCAGCTAATTACTCCTCCACCAGGCACAGCATTGCATCAGCTGCGTCTCACTTATCTTTACAACCATTTGACACACGCTGTTCTGTGTCATGATTGTGGAACTCCCCTAGCAGACTCAGCGATCTGGCTTTGTGATACTAACACCATTTCAGCCTTTTACGCTTTAACCTCAAGTATTATTTGTTTCGCTCTTGGTGCTTCCTCCATGTCTCAGCAGGAAAGGGTCCTGCGCTTATGAGCATATCTGTGGCTAGCTGCTTTCCACCAGAGACTCCAAGGGCTGAAATCCCGAGACTGTGAGATCACTGACACCTCCTGGTGGGGTGTCAGAGGAAAGAACAGAGCCTAAAAAATCCACTTGTCCATTAAGTTTGTTATTTGTCGGAAAACCTAACAAAAAGTCTATGCTTATGCTGCTAAATACGAACTGCGACAGGCATGATGTGCACTGGGCTGCCATGGCATCTTCTAAAACATGAACCACTACAAGGCAACATAGAGATTAACAGCCAGCATCTACACCAGCTGTATGCAGGAAGGTCGCACTGATGGCAGCCAAGCAGATTCACACAGTGCCTCACAACTGAGCCCTAAGGGAGGTAGAAAAGAGGGAGGGACAAAGATCATGCAGAGGATCAGAATTCCTTTAGCTTCATCATGTTTCAATGGTCCCTATAGCACCATTTATCCCAACGCATTTCACAGCTAGAGACATGCAGCACCACCAGAAGAGAGCATGGCACAATGTGCTGCACTTTGGGAGGGGGTGAGAAAAGTGGGCTAAAGAGACTGGGGCTTTAATGCTCACCATACAAACAAGGCCTCAGGCCTGACTCTCCTCTGCCTTATACTCTGTGCCATAATTCACGCCTGCCCAAAGCCTTGCTGATCTGGTGGCGTTTCGCATCCATGCTTCATGTCTGGAAGTGATGTGCAGCATACAAGGCAGCGCAGATTCAGGCCCTCTGCTTTGTAAAGACTCCTCCACCACAGTGAACTGCCTGTTACTCACTATAGCTCAATAGCTGGAGTCAACCCTGCTGGGCTGGGAACCTGAGGTCCCAGGGACACTTAGAGCACCCAGACATTCCTTTTCTAGTCCAAGGGTGACCCTCATTCCTGTGAACAATGTGAATTCATGCCACAATCTATTGTACTCTTACACCATTGATGCAAGAGCCTTCTCCTCTGCAGTTCTTGCTATCTACAGCCGCCTCCCTGCATCTCTGTTCTTCATTCAATTCTCCATTTAACTCACAAGATCAGCTGAAAAATTGTCTCTTTTCTTCCTTGGAGATTCCCTTAATATCGCCAATGTCTCAGAGCTGGTAGACATTGAAAAATTATTTTGGGGACAAAAAATAGCCTTTATAAGAATGAAAATGTTCAGGTTTGGAGAGTTTTCAGATTTTTTGATGTATAAAACCAAAAAGTCTAAAGTTGATACTTGACAGATGCTTCCCTTTTCCTCTCTCTTTCCTTTTTCCATTTTGCCACTGAAAAAAGGACGGAAGGAGGGAAGGACCAGAAACCATTTGGATTTTTGGGTTTGGTAGGAAAAAGTCTGAAAATTTCTTAATTTTTCCTAAAACATGCTGTCGATTTGTCGAGCTGCTCTCTCTTTCTCTCTCTTGCATTTCCCACAGCAACTCTATACAGCTCATGAACACACTGTATGCAAGACACTAAAGAAAATAAATTGTATTAGAAATGGGGCACAATCAGAAAGTTCTGAGCTGAAACTTCCTTCAAGTTAAAGAATTGGGTGGACTGACCCAATCTCATCTCCAGGAGCCTGAGGCAGCTTTCACTGAAGTCAGTGGAAACGCTTCTGTTATCTTCAGGAAGACCTGGATCAGACCCTAAATACTTTGTAGTGGGGCATATTTCTGACAACGTTGCTTTGTAGTTTTTAAGTCAGTTTTTGGCTCTGTTTCAAACTAGCCTTGACTTTCTCTCTTTGTCAAAGCCATTTCCCCACTGGCTTCTGGACCTGAAACGGATTGAATTTCAGCACTCTGAGCTATTTGAACTCAGGTCTTGTATGTGTTGCTTGCAATTACCGTAAGGGATCTTGGGGACTTTTGATATGAAATTCTCTGGCTCTAAATCAGCGTTTGCACGCTGCCCCCTTTTTTTTTGCCTCGAGGTGGAATGTACTTTCTTTGGACCAGGAAACGCTGTTTGCTACCATTAGAACTTCTAATACATTGTTATTCAATCATTTAACATAAGATAATAAGCTGCTACACCAAATTTAGGTGACATGTTTACTGATTCAAAACAAACACTGTGTAAATGGATGGATCAATCCATGTGCTGTACTCACCATCTATGTACTTGTCCTTCATGTTATCCTAGGTGAAGGGTTACACTGCAAAAAAGTTATCATAAATGCCTGCCAAGATCTAGAATATATGGTTATTGAAACACAGCGCTGCAGCATTGGCTAGTAGGCTAGAAACACTTCATATTTTTGGTGACATGGTTATTTCCTACCGTTATTAAGAAGCCTCTTTTATTGTAAATATTTCCATACTTTATAGCTGTTTACCTGTTCAGAGTTAAGAGACTGTCTGACTTTCAGGCTCTTTCCTCCGAGATGCAATTCATAACCCAGGGAAAATTTAGTTTGCTTAAAACGTTGGGGGAAAGGGTGGGATCGGCGAGGAAAAAACCTTCAGCAGTTTTATAACTAATTTTGCTCTATTTTATTGTTCCTGATTTTTATGGCTCCCTGACTTTGCAGCCCAACTCTTTATCTTTTCCTCATGTACTGCCTCTGGAAAACTCTAACAGGAAATGTCTGATTGCTGAGTTCCCAGCGAGCCAGTTAGTTTCTCCTCAGTGTTAAAGGGACAATGTTATCCTGCAATGGTGGACATTCTAAAATCACTTAAGGAATCTGAAGCTGCATGTCATCTTGGATTTATTTAATGTCTCTAGCTTTTTAATTAAGCCAGAGGGGACAGCTTAATGCCCTAGGTGTCAGCTTTAGACCCACTTTATGGTATATGCAGCTACAAAATCAGAATATCACTTTCCTTTGTGTACTGCACCTTCACATTTCCAAGAATTCACCCTGCATGTAGAATTCAGCAGTCACTTTGTTCTCAGAGTAATGCAGCCTGCTAGAGAGGAGATGCACACACTATGCTCTCACTCCTGAAGAATTTACTTTTGTTCTAAAATAAAAGTAATTCAGAATGAAAGAATATGCATACTCTTTGTGTATGGGGAAAAGATCATATATGTAGATTCCCTAGAGCCATCTAGTCTAGTCTCAGCAGAGTCAAGTCAACCCCTTTATCTTTCCAGGGTAGTTACACTGAGTTCAATTAAGCTGTGGGGGCACAAGGGTGGTGGATCTTTCTGGCCTTTAAAAGCAGATAAGGCCATAAAAGTGATTGTCATCTTTAAACAGTGCCTTCTTACTCAGCAGATCTGCTTCCTGTGTGCATTCAGAGTCATAACTACTTATTTTAGTAACAAAGAGGATATGTTTACTATTTTCTACTCTTATTAGTTCAACTGAGCCAACACAGCTATCAGAGAACAAGTTATTTCTATTCTTGCTTGCACATCAAAAGAATTTGTCGCTGGAGTCTAAGCTTTACCTTGATGCATAGAGGTGGACACATTAATTGCACCTATAAGACAGAGTTGCATTGGGGCTACTGGTCGCATGGGCTTAACTTGATCCACCCAGGCGCTGAGTGGTCATTGCAAGTTGTGGGTGCTCTGTTAACTCCTTTGTGCAGTGACTGTTTTCCTTTATGTGTATAAAGACTGACCACTCTAATAGCACTTGTTAAACAGACTTTTAGGTCAATATGAGTCTTTCCATGGAAGTTGGCCACCTAAGGTTCCACTCTTCAGGAGAGGGACTGTGACTCTGGGAAAGGAAAGAAGCTGTTCCCAAGCTCCAGAAGCCCATCCCTGAAGTGTGGAGGAGAAAATAACCTGGCAAAGAGACAAGTTTCCCATCCAGAGAATTTGGGGAAAGATAAGATGAGATGCCACATGGGTGGGGGTGGGAACGGTGAACCTGCTTGTTGTTTCACAGGCAGGAACGGGGACAAGATACATCTCTTGCCAAGGGCTCCATTACACCTAGCAACACCCCACTAGGACTCACATGGAAAGAATTTTACCAGCAGGCAACAAGGTGAGCCAGATACAGAATCTCAGCCCACCTTTCTCTAGCCAAAGGCTTGTCGTTGGTTTCTATACTTTGTGCGTTCGGAATGCATTCTTAAATAAACACCAGATCTGCGCCAGGATTGTCAACCTTTCTTCCACAAAGAAAATACGCAGAATTAATTAAAAATGCCAATGTTCCTCTGACTCATGGTCTCTGAGTCACCTGGATTTTTATATTATGATGTGTATACACATTCCCAGGGTGTGCTACTCTAAAGCCTTACTGATTTCAGGCAGCCAATAAGATGATGCTATAGTCTTCGAGAAAGGTTTCCAAACATACAGCCACAAGAGACTCTCGGTCATTCCTGAGGGTGGCTGTATGCACTAGACATTAGTTAGAAACTATATGTGGGTCCTGATCCAGTGGCCAGTGTGCCGTTGTTGCCAAGGCGGCCAATGGCATATTAGGCTGCATTAGTAGGAGCATTGCCAGATCGAGAGAAGTGATTATTCCCCTCTATTCGGCACTGGTGAGCCCACATCTGGAGTATTGCGTCCAGTTTTGGGTCCCCGACTATAGAAAGGATATGGACAAACTGGAGAGAGTCCAGCGGGGGGCAATGAGAATGATTAGGGGGTTGGGGCACATGAGTTATGAGGAGAGGCTGAGGGAACTGGGCTTATTTAGTCTCCAGAAGAGAAGAGGGGGTTCCAAAGAGGATGGAGCTCGGCTGTTCTCAGTGGTGGCAGATGACAGAACAAGGAGCATTGGTCTCAAGTTGCAGTGGGGGAGGTTTAGGTTGGATATTAGGAAAAACTATTTCACTAGGAGGGTGGTGAAACACTGGAATGGGTTACCTATGGAGGCAGTGGCATCTCCATTCTTAAAGGTTTTTAAGGCCTGGCTTGACAAAGCTCTGGCTGGGATAATTTAGTTGGAGATGGTCCTGCTTTGAGCAGGGGATTGGACTAGATGACCTCCTGAGGTCTCTTCCAACCCTAATCATCTATGATTCTATGACTTGCTTGTATGATCCTTAACAGGGATCCAGTTTTTTTTGCTGGCTTCCAGTAAGTCCATTTCATTACACCGGGGATCCATATGAGTTTAGATTTATCATACAAATTAAAAAAAAACCTCCTTTGCAACAAAAAAACTTCAAAAACAGACTCCAAAGAGAGACTGCTGAACTTGAATTAATATGCAAATTGGATACAATTAACTTAGGTTTAAACAGAGACTGGGAATGGTTGGGTCATTACACTAATTGAATCTATTTCCCTATGTTAAGTTCTCCTCACACCTTCTATAGGGCATCTCAATTATCACTTCAAAGGTTTTTTTTCCTCCTGCTGACGATAGCTCATCTCAATTGATTGGACTCTTCCAGCTGGTATGCATATTTCCACCTTTTCGTGTTCTCTGTATGTATAAATATCTCCTGTCTGTGTGTTCCATTCTGTGCATCTGAAGAAGTGAGCTGTAGCCCACGAAAGCTTATGCTGAAATAAATGTGTTAGTCTCTAAGGTGCCAGAAGTACTCCTGTTCTTTTTGTGGATACAGACTAACACAGCTGCTACTCTGAAACCTATCCTTTGTTTTGGATACAGCCACTTCAAAAAATAAAGATGTTTTTGTTCTCACTTCAAATGTCTCACGGGCAATAACTGTGAAACAGGCTTCATTGACTGTATGTGAGTGCACACACCATGTGTCCTTATTAATCTGTTCTGGAGGATGAGAAGGAAAAGGTAATATATTGACACCTCAAGGGCATGGAATATCCCTTATATGCTCACCCTAGAAGATGGCAGTAGCGGGAAAGTGACTTCTTATAATCAATACAGGGGTCTATTGTGGTGGTGAGTCCATGCCCCAAAATTCTCACTGGCTGCAAAGAGCGTGAGAAAGGGCTGCAAGCTGGGCCCTCTTTCAGATGCCAGGATTAAGCCCTGTTACCTGTTATTTTAAAAGGAGCTCTGTTCCTCTCTCTTGGTAATACAGAAGCCTGGAATCATTTTGGTTCCATTCCTAACTGCAGGCTTGCGATGCTTCAGCTGGTTCACTCCCCGCTCCCAGTGCAACGCCTGCATTGATGTGTGGATTAGAGGAGGCAACATACAAAGTGCTGGTATCATATATTGGCCATGGATTCCTTTTCCACAATGCACAATCAATGGTGAAAATAGTGGCAGCAGTACAGCACCTAAGGACATATTTGCCAATGAAATCATGTTACAGGGCATGATCCAAACCCCAGTGAAGTCCAGAGAAAGACTCCCATTGACTTTATTGGACTTTGGATCTGATCCATTCTGTCCTTTCATAAAACAACTTCATTCTGGGCCTTTGCTGGTTTCCACTGAAGTGAATGGTAACCCCCCGACCCCACCCCAGGGACTTCAATGCGAGTGGGATTGATCCAGCTCAGACTCAGATTTGCACACTGCACAATATTGGAATAATACAGAATTTTCATAGTATTTTGCATCCATCCTGCAGTCCTTCCTCATGCCACACAGCCATCATTTTGAAAGAGAGTTGCCTGAATAAAGGCTTCAGGATTGGGCTGCACTGAATCCAATTTCATTATAAGCAAGTTCCACTCCACAGTAGTTAGATCATTGGTGTATATTATCTGCCAGTAATATGAGTCACCATCAATGAGCACTACTACTGAATAGGTAACTATATATAGTGATGTATGTACATAAACAAATACAGTGGGGGCAGATGGTGCCCCGATGAACATCTATCAATTTCAGTGAAGGTGGCAAGGGCGAAACAGGACCAAGAGCGGCTCAGTGAATATACAACTAAGGCCAACATTCTTCAGCACTAGGAGATTTACCTGTTGCAAAATGCACCAGAAACTTAACCATCATATTGTTATAAAATCCACATTGCCAAGTCATGACTATGTTTAATAAGAAGTAGCCATCTCCTTATTTAGTAAAGCAATGTGGTTTACAGTTAGGGTTATGTTAGCAGTTAGCACTTCTGTGATAGCTCCAGGGCCGGCACTAGGATTTCTGACGCCCTAGGCACCGGGACATTTCGCCGCCCCCCACGCGGGTCTCGCGGCTCCCTGACCCCGGGGGGGGGGGCCGCCCCGGGGTCGCCAGATTCCGCTCGCGGTTCGGCTCCCTGACGGCCGGACGCCCGGCTGCGTGATCCAACACCTGCGGCGGCTTCCTGACCCGGGGAGCCTGATGCCCTGTTTTGCCGGGCCGCCGGCGCGGCTCCTGACGCCCTGGAGCGCCCCCGGCCGCCGGCCGCCGACGGCGGCTTCCTGACTCCCGGGGCGCGCCCTAAAGCTGCCGGCTGCCGCCGGCTGCAAACACTGACCTCCCGGGGGCGCCCTAAGCAGCCGGGCTGCAGGCAGCTGCTGCCGCCGGCAGCTCAGACTACGCAGCGGCCGCTGCAACCATTTAAAAATTTTTTAGGGGGCGCTGCTTTTTGGCGCCCCCAAATCTTGGCGCCCTAGGCAACCGCCTAGTTCACCTAAATGGTTGCACCGGCCCTGGATAGCTCCATTTTCCAGGGGATAACAACTTGGCTGTAAAAATTTTACTCTGGAGTGAAATTTAACAGAGACATGGTCTTGGCTCCGTTGCAAACATTTTTTGGGTAACAAATTTAAATAATATCAGTTTGAGCAGTTGTGACACAAGTACGATATAAGCCTAGCCATTTACGGTGGGGGTTGGGTTTTTTTTCTGCACTCAAATATCTCAGAACCATATTTCATTACAAAAAGGGCCAAACACACTTCTAAGACCATACACACATGGTAAAAACACCTTTCTCACTCACTCTGCCAATGTGAGACTCAATCATCTTGCGGGTCCATTCTATAGTGATCTCTGCCACAATGCGGGAGGCTGGGCATTGATGACTTCTTGAGGTCCCATCCAGCTCTACATTTATGTGATTCTACAGAAACATGTCGCCTTCATACCGGGGGACATCCTTACAGTTTTCACACTATCATTACTGAGAAAGAAGAGCCAATAAAAGGCTTCCCTGGAGCTATTTACTGCTCAAAACAATCCATCGGTTTAGTTCACTTCAGACCCCATCTGAAGAGTGAAGGTCAGAGCCTAACCTCAGTCACACCAGAGCACCTCTATTAAAGCAAATGGAATTACTCCAAATTTACCCAAGAAGTAACTGAGACCAGACTGTCTGGAGATTAACGTATTCTGAGCCAGACTCTTCACCCTCAGCTTTGGGAACATTTTCATAATAGAACATGATGTTTGCGAAAACTAGTCCAAAGGTGGCTTTCTCCGTCTGTAAACATGTCAAGAGCAAATTGGCAAGCACACGACTATGTCATTGGAATGTGCAGGAAATAGCTGTAACTATACTTATCCTTAAAACAAATAGCTTAATTCCCACCAACAAAATGGTTTCTAACATGTTGTGCTCACAGTAACTTTGATAAAAGGCCATAATATACCATATGCCCCTTAAATGGCTTTTAAATCGCAGCCCTAGCATTTCATTATGAGCTCATTATAAGAGGACTGTTCCCTCAGACTTGCTGCGGTCACGCTGCTGAACACTAGATAATTAGAACCACTTCCCTGACTTAGGATAAATGTGTAATATAGCAGTCAATGTAAACGTTAGTTTAGGTTGCCAATGTTGCCATACAAATCAGCTCACTAGACTTGGCAGGAAACCAACCTCTATTATAGTCAAATTTGGCACAAGCTGTGAGTCAGTTGCACAGTTGTTAAGAAAAACAAATCTATAGCATGGTAGTGCTTCACAGTGCTAGTATTTCTGTTACATTTTTATAAAATCTGAGGGCCAAATTCTGATCTCATTTACACTGGCATAAATCCAGAGTAACTCCACTTCCCACTGTTATTCTGGTGTAAATAGGATCCGAATCTGGCCCTTGGTTTGACTTAATGGATGGGTAACTTAGGCGAGATTAATTCTTCTTACAACTTCATCAGCACCAAAATCTTATTAGTTAGAGTATTTCAGCAGTGTCATTCATGCTGCTATAATTAATTGTGTGTCAGAACTTTCATTAAAAAACCTCTAACAAGAAAAGTTCATATATACCCGGCAAAAGTCCTATTTGGACTGAAGTCTGGCAAACAAGCAAGAAGGCACTTTGTTTTTTCTTTTTAAACTTTTTTTTTAAAATAAAGTTACTTTAGCTATTTATCATTTAGATAAAATTTTTCATTTACCCCTGTGTAAGAACTCAAAGCCTGGTGCTGATTTTTGTCTTGTGGATTCTTTTAAAGACTAATTTTAAGGACGTTTTTTAGGTTTGATGAATTCTGAAATTTAAAAGAAAGAAAGAAAGAAAGAAAGAAAGAAAGAAAGGATACCACGGAGATTTCACAGGTTAAAGTTGGCCAATTCCATGAGAGAATAACTGTGTCAAGCATATTCTAATAAAGGGTCATTTTACTGTTGATTTTCCCACCAAATAGATCCCAACTGATAACTTGCTACATTCAGTACTATAGCATATTTATAACACAGACTTAATTATCCTGCTATTAAACCCAGAGGCAACATTCTGATTGACTTCAATGGTGCAGAATTAGAACCTATTTTAACAATATACATTACACTTTCAATGAAGTTAATGGAAATGTTGAACTGAGCCCATATGTAACAGACCAGAGTGACACTAGAAAATGCTACTGGAGTTCTGTCTGAGTAATGAGTGCAGAATCAGACCCTAAGCAAATGATTGTTCCAATCTACAGCAACATGTATTTTGCAGAACTACCCAATTATGCATCTTTCATTCATCTCTTTGAAATACGTAAAGTCAATTTTCTTAGTGTTAAACATTCACTGAAGTTAGGAGTTGAATAGGGAGGCAAAGTGAGTGGTTCTCTAAGCTCTGCTTACAGAATAAGCTCTACCCACTTTAGACGCTAAATCATATCTTTCTCTTTATAGTCACAAGAGCTAGAGACGTACAAAGATAAAAGCTGAGATTCTGACCGACCAGATGGCAACCTGGGAGCTGCCCGTACCATGGACCAGCCCAGTCCAAGCCTCAAAACCTAATAAATTCCAACCATCTGAATTTCATGTCATTGTAGCCTTTTCTGCTCATAAGAGCATGAGTTAGTAATGGACTGAGAGACCAGTTAACATGCAGGAAGCTTAAAAGAAAGCTAATGATAATAAAAAAAGATATTCTAACCATATGTTCAATTACAAAGAGTAATGACTGAAAATCATGTCAAGTACAACAAAAAATAGATCAAACAGGAAGTTGCCATTTTAGAATAAACAATATTTTATAAAGGTGTAGAAAATTAGTGCCTTTCATCACAAAAATTCCAAGGGGCTTCACAAATTATACATCTACTACACTCTTAAAATGTAGCCACCTCTAGAGCATAGTGTAGCAGCCAACTGGAATACAGCACGCTGCACAGAAGTAGTGGAAGAGGGACATTTTCACCTAAGTCAGTGAGAGTTTTTTCCATTGATTCCAGAGGGATTTGGATCAGGGCCTGTGTAAACATGAAAGAACTCAGGGCAGTTTTAAGAAGAGGAGAGTTTTACCCTGTTCATCTTGGCCAAAATCCCTTCTTTAGCACGCTGTGTACAGGCTGCCACCCTACACCCATTTTAGAGCTACTGTATGAACTGTGAAGACTAATCCTGTTGGCTTTGGGCAGAACAATGAAGGTGATGAAAGCTTTGCCCAAGTAATGACTAAATACAGGGGCCCCTAAGCCTAATCCTGCAACTGATCCATGTGAGCACCGAGGCCTCCCTGCAAGTATCAGCTTGCTGTATCAGGGCCTTAGTTTTAAAGAATCATAGATTTTTAAGGCCAAAAGGGACGATTATGATCATCACAGCATAGGACCTTCTGACTTGACAGTCTCTTCCTGCCACATTGATGCAGTTGTGATCAGAAGAGGTACTTGAGCTGAATCCCCAAACTGAGTTAGAAGAGAGGGAGGCCAGCAGTACAACGTTCTCCATGAAAGGTCCTTTGCTTGGGAATAGACCAAAGTAGCCCTGATCTGTTGTTCTTTGAAGCACACTGCAAAGTTCATCTGTGCATGAGGAGTAGGGTCGATGGGACGTGGATCTGAGTCTTAGGGTGAGGGAAACTGTATTTGATTGTGGGGATGGAGTTCTGCTGGCTGTAGAGAATGGGGAAAGCTACTATTTAAATTGATTTTCGTGTTTGGGACAAGGGCATAGAGCCTTGGATGTTGCCTCCAAAGAAATAACAAAGATGTTACCTGGGATACATACAGTGGTCAGAATTTAATTGATATATGGCCCATTCAGTCTCAGACGGTAGAATCCTCTTCTGGACCCACAAGGGGGTCTCCCTAGGACTCTCTTCCCTTCCCCTTACTTTTTAATGAAGCCACTTGTCAGGGCAGATCTGAGTTAAAAGCAGTAGCGTTCTCTTGCATTTGTTTTGTTCGTTTTGGCTGAATGTTCAATCCTGTAGCTGGGGAAAAAACAAACTGCCTTGCTGCGGAAATAGAAAAATCTCAGCTGGTCATAAAAAGAGCAAGTTATGAGCTCTTCAATTAGACCACAGACATTTTACAAGGGAAGGGAGTCAGGGTGTGTTTTATTCTCAGAGCCTGAAATGTATGAGGTATTTGCATAGTGTTACATAGGATGAGTCTAGAACCAGCCATGCAGATGCCTGTAAAAATAAATATGGACCTAAAAATGAATGACGTCAGCCATAACTACTTATCCTACCAGGGATTTGGCAGGTACAAGTCAGCAAGAAACCAACTGCATTGTGTTGACTGGGATCAGAGCCTATTTCCCATCATGTAGGGTGTCATACCAAATCCTTGACACAATAACAATTTTTGCCCCGTGCCAACTATTCCCAGTCTGGCAATTCAAATGCACAGCCTTCTCCTGAGGTCATGGGACTGCAATGGCATCCAGGCTATCGCGAACATCACTACTTTAGGAGGTGAAATGGGTGCTATACGTGGGACTGTTTCCACCGATCCAAACCTCTTCAAGTATAGAGAGAGACAGGATACAAACAGCAGAGCATCAGGAGACAGACTGCAGGGACAATGACAGTTTCATTACCCAGAAGGGCATGGCCCACTTCCCAGCACCGGATGACAAATGGATTAAGAGACATTCCAATGGTTGATTAAGATTCCAGAGGAGCCAGAGAATAGTGCTGGAGGAGAATGAGGAACTAGCAACAGTCCTTGTATTGGATGCACATACCCCTGTTTCACCTTGTCTCACTCATGCTGGGTGTTCTGCTATAACATATTCCATCAATGTGGCAATGAGGAAAGCACTTGATGGCATTAAATTCATCTCCATCCATAGGGATGTTTGCTAGTGGCATAGGAACAAGCTTTTGATGCTTGATCCCACTTATTGGAGCCACAGGAAACATTTCTTCCCCTCGGCTTCCTGGTTAATGAGCACGTCTAGTACTGAACAGCGTAATCGCAGCTGTTTTAATAATACGTGTTTGCCATGACAACAATGCTAATTAAATACATCTATGTATCTATCAGCTGCTAATTAGCATTTCAAGTGTGAATTCTTTCTGTGAGGGAGCCCCCTCTGTCCTTGGATGCTAAAAGCAGTGGAAGGAGAGGGCTGAGCAGCTCCAGACCCCTCCACATAGTTCTAAAAAGGCACTGCACCCTTAGTGTGACATGTGCACCCTTAGCGGTGACCTGTCACAGCAGGTATGCGAATGAGCTGATGGTTAAGAGTCACAGACATTAACAGACAACACTGCAGAGAGAGCCCTCAAGGCAGCAAAGCACTTAAGCATGTGCCTAACCTTAAGTATATGAGTAATCAGACTGGAGCGAACGGGACTGCTCATGTATTTGAAGTCGGCATGTGCTTAGGTGCTTTCCTGTACGGTGGCCGGAAGGCTTAGAACTCTGTTTTCACTCAGGCAAGTCTCTCACTGAAGTCAATAGGACTTTTAACACAAGAACATAAGACTGGCCATACTGGGTCAGACCAAAGGTCCGTCTAGCCCAGTATCCTGTCTTCCAACAGTGTCCGATGCCAGATGCCCCAGAGGGAATGAACAGAACAGGTAATCATCAAATGATCCGTCCTCTGTCACCCATTCCTTCCTCAAGTAAGGACAGCAGGATCTACCCCATTACAAGGAAGACTGTGCCTATAGCAGGAGGGATGCACTGAGATACTGAGAAGTGTTTCATCTACAGTTTCTTTTGATATCTTCAGCTCTTCCTTAATTGTGTATTTTATCAGCTGTAGATGGGAGACAGCCCACTCCCACCCCTCCCACCTTGGCTGCTGCGCAACTGGTCCAGTCCTTCCCCCCATCTGGCACCAATCCCTGAGGCTGATTTGAGCAAGTCCGCTGTTACTGGCCCTGCTCCATTAGCAACAGACCTGTTATTTCTGATCACCCCCATGAGTCCGATCTCCTAGTTCTTCTGTCCAGTCAGTGCTCTGTAACAGGGGCATCAGTCCAGAAAGATTCTGGGGGGGATCTTGTGGGGGCTGCATACACTGTAGCTGCATATAGAACAGTCTCTGTCCCAAATAGCATCATGAAGAGAAAAACTAGGCAATTATTGCTTTCCTAGTGGCTGCATGCAAAGTCTGGGTGAGGTTGGCAGATATAGTGGAGCATGTAGACCTATGACAAGTCTGGGTAGGCAAACCAAGTCCAGGAGGGGAGTCACCTGCCCCTCTTGTCCCATAGCAAATGACACCCCAATCTGTAGCGTCATGCAACGACGTGATGTTAGAACAGTGCCTCCAGCCTCAACTAGATGTGAAAAACCAGCAGCAGAAGAGACAGTCAGTAAGATAGCAAGACCTTCTCAATTGCTTGGACTCAGATGTGTTTGAACGGTAACATCCGCACAGGTGTAAAACAACAACCCAAGGTCCAAGGCTACCGCGGTCCAAAGATTTCTGCCTGAAAACATTAACAAAACCTACACCACACTGTAAGGAACAGTCTTGCCTTGGCCAGGGGATGGGCTAGACCAGTGGTTTTCAAACTGTGGGTTGCGACTCAGTACCGAGTTGCGGAATGGAAGGCACTGGGTCACAGCAGCTCTGGTCAGCACCAGCCAGGCCGTTAAAAGTCCTGTCGGCAGTGCTGCCTGGCTAAGGCAGGCTAGTCCCTACCTGTTCTGACACCGCGCTGCGCCCTGGAAGCAGCCAGCAGCAGATTCAGCTCCCAGGCGGGGGGGCCACGGGGCTCCACACGCTGCCCCCGTCCCGAACACTGGCTCCGCATTCCCATTGGCTGGGAACCAGCCCTCACCCCTGCACTCCAACCCTCTGTCCCAGACCTGAGCCCCTCTCACACCCCAAACACCTCATCCCCAGCTTCAACAATTTTCTTCAACTGGGACATCAGAAAAAAAGTTTGAAAACCACTGGGCTAGATGACCTTAGTCCGGGGCTCACTAGTTTCTGTGGGCTGAACCTCAGCAGTAGCAAGTGTCTCCAACACCCACTGAGGGGTTGTGCTTTGGAGAGCTGATCTCAGTCAAGCGTGCGTTCTGGCAGGGCGGGTTAACTCCTCCGAAGACCCCTTCATCTGTTTAAAAAAACACAGTTAGACCCCAATGATCTGAAAATCTCCTTAACCTCAAATGAAGTTGTCCTCCTATATGTAATAACGGGGATGGAAATATCCTGCGTGAGCTGAGACGCTTATCCAACTAATTCAATGCATCCTATTTCATCTGGATAATACAAATCGGTCTGCAGTCATTTTAGGAAGCTAGCTAGAGGGGGATAATTATCCGACTCTTTACAATATACCTACATATTCTAGTCCTGTTATCGCAAGTTTTGAAAAAAAAAATAATTTGCCTTACTATTGCTGGACGTGACACAGAACTTCTCCGCAGTGCTTCAGCTGTTGTTAGTTAAAGCCCAAGCCCCACCAGCAATGAGTTACTTTTTTCACTCTTGCCTACTCAATGTGGAAGAGCCCAGATATTTGTCTTCACTCAACAATATAGCCCCCAGCCCTACAAAGAAGCGAGTGTGGAGAAACCACAGAAGCGCTAACACGAAGACCGTAGAGTCAGCAGAAGGGAAGAGTGCTTCCACTAACACGCTCTTCATGGCAAGTGACACAAGCTATTTTCCCCTGGAGTCCGACACAAGGGAGGAGAGAAAGCCTTGGGGCCAGACTGGGGAGAGTTGGTTGGAGATTTTCAAAGCATTAACAGGGATACAAAAATACCATTTTTTGACCAGCTCCATTCCTTCCTTCATCTTGGTTAGGGACGACGCTTCCTTCACCTTTCCTGCCTCTTGGGGCTAGAAGGGAAAGGATTTCTTGAACCAAATAAGTCTTGGGCTGAGAGCCAAATTTCCAAGCCCCTTGCTAAAGGGAGGCCCATAATTCCTCTATACTAACTGGACCACAATGTGCTTGCAAGACTATAACACCTGCTTCTTTCCTGCTATGTATAAGTACACTAGTTCACTCAGGTGCTTTTCTGAGGGTCCAAAAAGGGATGGATGGGCAAAATCTTTTACATTTTTATGGGGCGGTGGCAGGGGAGGTATGTGGAATCCTTGAAACTGCTAGGAAAAGCAAGATATTGAGCCCCAGGCCAATGTCATTCTGCCTGCCAGCCACCCCAGCTAGACAGGCTTTGTGCAACTCTGCTTGTTTGCAGCAAACTCTGTCAGCTCACACAGAAGCAAGGCTACACAATTACAAACCACTAAAGAAAGATCTACTTCCACACAACGTTTTGAACATTCAAAGTTGGCTGTTTCGAAGGGTTTAAAGTAGACCCATTTTTCAGCTGTCTGATTTTTCTCTATTTTAACTGAAAATTTTTCATAAAATTTTCTTTAACCATTTAAAAAAAAATTTCTCCACAAAAGGCAACACAAAAAAATTCAACCACTTTTCACACACAAATATCTGATTCATATTTTTTAAGAGAAAATTATTTCGGTTTGAAAAATTCCAACCAGCTCTACAAAAAGTCTCAGGACTATCCAAAGGGAGGTAGCCTGACCCTGTGATTCGGACACAGGCCTGAGAGTCAGGAGCTCTGAATTCTAGTCCCAGCTCTGCACTGATGCCCTGTGTAACCTCAGGCGAAGCACTTCTCTGCTTCAGTTTCCGCCCTATAAAGTGGCAATAACACTTCACAGGAGGTTCGGGTCATTCATATTTGTGAAACGTTCCAATACTATAATAATGATCCTCATAAAAGTGCAGCTGCAGCAAAAGACTTGCAGGAGGAAAGAAGAGGGAAACCAGGTTATGAGATCTCTCTTCCGTGGTCTCTCCTCCAGCCTGTAGCTTCCTGGAGAAACATTGCTCTTTTAATATGTTTATTTAGCCGTCTCTAAGTTTATCGATGTAGGTTACACAATCATTTGCATGCAGGAAAGCCTGCAAGTTTGTGGGCTTTCCTGCGCACACAAACAGCAACATTGTGGTTGCAGTTAGAAGGCTGCCTTGAAAGCCTGGCCCTTAGCGTCACCTTGGGTTGCTAAATAAACCTGTCTGGGGATTAACCACAGCCCATACAAAAACAGTTACCAGCTTTTTATCGCTGTTAATGGAGAGGGGCGTTGGGAAGAAAGCACATTTGATTTTTTTTTAATCTGATTAATTAAACCTGATATTTAAAAAAAATAATCTAACCTCTGTAAACAGATTCTTCCTGGTAAATAAACACGCAAAGACACAAGGAATGCCAAGTATCATTTTTAGAATGTTTATATTTGGCAGGGTAAATACTTTCAGACCCCAAGCAACATTTGTGTGTGTGTACAGATTTTCCAACTGTGAAAAGAAAACAAATAACAGGGTTTCATTTATTGTAATCAGTATTTTTCTTCATGATTTGGTGTTTAGGATAAAGCGAGATTATTTGGAGCAGTTTGCAAATTCCTTGTTTAGGTTTCAGTCTCCAATGGTAAACATCCTACGATATGTATATAATACAAGCAACTATTTTTATACTTCAAAGTCTGGGCTCTTGGTTGAGGAAGAGGCAGGACACAAACAAGCTCTTTTTTCACTATGGACTCCACACACTTGCATTTCTTGGCGGGATTAACAGCAGAGAAAATAAATACAAACAGCAGGCAGCAAATCCCAGCTCAGTGAAACAGCTGTGATGAGGAGTGGGTGGCAGAATGACAGGGCTATGCAGTCTGAAGCCCTGCTGGTCCACTGCTCCTCTGGGAAGGTGGTGTCTTTCTATCCAGGAACTCAGTTACTCTGGAGCTACATTACGTAAGCAAAAAGTAATATCCAAAGTCCAAATGATAGCACTTTATGTCTACAGCTCCTTCCATCAGAGGAACGCAAAGCATTTTACAAATAATCAAGTGAGCCTCCAGGTAGATATTATTTCCGTTTGATATATGGGGAACAGGCACAGAAAGTTAAGGGCCAGCTTTTCAAAAGTATCTTCTAATTTTGAGTGCCCTACTCCAGACTTCAGTGGGATGTCTGGATGCTCAGCACTGCTGGAAATTCACACCCTTTGTGTCTCACGTTGAGTGTCTAAATGACAAGGTGCTCAAAACTACTTTGGAAAATGTCAATTTGCCAAGGTCACATAAGTCTGTGGCAGGGGTAGGAACAGAACCCATATCTTCCGGCTCCTCTCTTGTTCCTTAGCCACAAAACTATCCTTCCTTCCCCAACAACTAGATATTTGGGTTTTGTCAACCATTTCCTTTTACATTCCTGTGTGAACTGCACAGGGAAAAAGAAGAAGAGACTTGACATGGAAAATTAATTTTGGGATTATTAAGCAGCGTCACTTTGCCAGCTTTTGTTTTTCTGGCCAATTCACTTCAGGCACTCACTGCCCTTACTGAAATGCTAGTTTCAAACTGCCTGCCAGATTTCACAAGTGAGCCTTAGAGGACCTTTCTTTGAGAAAGTAGGAGGGGAAGCACATTAACAACTGGGATTCTCATTCTCATAGTGGTTGGGATTTTTATTGTTCACATGGATGTCTGGGAGTTACAAAGCCAGCTCTCCAGATGAAGAATATCAATACCACAACGATAGCCCATCTAGAAGTACAATTAGATTAGCTTGAGGGTCTGTGCACTATTTCTTTAAATCTGTAGCAAGTGTCCTATGCAGAGGCTTTGCAGTCAAGGGGCGAGCAAGCCATGGACAGAGGAATTCTAGGGATTAATCCAATTTCTAACAGAGTTCCTCAGCTACTGGTAGAACCTCAAGGCTGCTGGCCTGCAAATCTGCCTGGTCATGAATCCATCAATGCTGCTTCCAGCCCTCCACCTTCACACATCAAATTACAGGCAGTCCCTGCAGAGCACTGCTCAGTAGCACACTGGGGTACCCCGAGACTGACCGTCCAGACTATTCACAACTTGATCAACACTTCTGCTGTGATCATGAGCTTTCCGTGGCCTTCACTGAGGCTGTCAGATTTGGTAAATGAGGAAAAACAAAGAAGGCCATACCACCACCCTCCTTTTCTTGAAAAGCCTCCAATAATGAAAAGCAGTCTCAGTTGCACTATTTATTCGGCACTTGACATGCTGCAGGACACATGCATTAGAGAGATTTTAGTTCCTACATGGCTATTTCCTGAAGGCAACACGTGTCTCAGGGCAGCTTCAAAACTTCATTTTGCCAGCCAGATAAAAGGAAGCTGGAGCAGGTTTAGCCTGTCCCAGATACAGTTTGTTTCTAAGAAATCGTTTTATTGTTATCCTGGGCAGGCCACACAGCCTTCTGTTAATAACCCCGTTGACAGAACGTTGCATCATGACACCAGACAATTTGCACATAAGGAAATAAATGTCTCCATGTCTGAGAAAGAAAATGCTCACTATCTATTGCACCTTGTTCCCCATTACAGCTGTGTTCCTGCCCGCTTTCACCCAACATCTGGCTGGCCATCTGAGAAGACTTGCTGAGGGCACGATATGTATGCAGAGAACTCCAGAGACATGGGGCAAGTAGCCTGGTTAGATTCCAGACTGCAAATCACTAGGCTATGGAAGAAAGCTTGGAATTTACAGTTAGATCAGCATACAACTGGAGTCACTCCATTGACTGCAGTGGAGCCACTCGGCATTCACATGGATGTAACTGAAAGCAGAATTTGGCCCGCAGACTTTTGGGTACTTCCTGGAAACTGACAAGATTAATTTACCAACTTGAATATCAGTTGCCAAGATCAAGGTCCAAAAAAGAATGTGCGGCAATACGGAGATTAAAAACAGATGGATGGGCAACCAAGGTTTTGTAGTTTAATTTAACAACCTTGGAATTCTTGGGCATATCAGCATCTTCATTCCTTGGTATGATTCGGTGTGTGTTATTACCTCTGGGCACCTTCATGGGAAGCAAAGCCAGATACATCCCTCTAATGATACAAGAGAATATACACATTTATGAGAGGCTTAAGAAGAAAAGGTTAAGAATATTGACTCTAGCCCAGCTAAAGCACTATATAATGAGGACATCTATACACAGCACATTCATATCCACAGAAAGAAGCTGGAATTTAAAATATGAAGAGCGAAAACAGTTTGGGGAGGGTTTTAGTAGCTGAGAAAGTTGAATGCGATTGACCGATCTCTGGATGGCTAGGAGCCTGTTCCATTAAGGTAGACTGAGGGATTTGAATGAGATTCACTGTAAGAGCCGTAGGGATCCATTCTAATCCAGCGGGGTCTACTCACTTCATCCTCTCTCTCTTTATCCATCACTCCAAATGCCCAGCAGTGACCCCAGTTCTGTGATCGGCTGTAGTCTCCTTATGTCAGTCAGCTGTTAGGAAGGGGTCACAAAGCCAACTTAACCAGCCCCTGTGGAATACCCTCATCCAGGGGCATTCTTGGGTGGTGTAGGGCTGATATAAGGGAGTTTACACTGCCTCTAGCCCCAGGTAGCCGTTAGCAGAGGGGAGTAGGGTGACCAGATGTCCCAATTTTATAGGGACAGTCCCAATTTTTGGGTGTTTTTCTCATATAGGCTCTTATTACCTCCCAACCCCCGTCCTGATTTTTCACACTTGCTGTCTGGCAACCCTAGAGGGGAGTGTCCAGAGACGGAAGCAGTCAAGGTCAGAGCACACTGGAGTCTGACTGTTCTAGACCAGCAGGCCGTGGTGAGACCCAGAATCTCAGAAGCACAACAGTGCTGTACAGTTCCCTTTGCTCTCCACGCCCCGACACAGCTCAGAATGTGGCCCAGTAATCCTGGGGCTACTCCACTGGCAGTATCCCTTCAGAACTCCAAACTCAGCTAGAGCTGAACCAGCCCAGACTATGGGGGCAGAGACTCATTGAAATCTAAACCCTGAGCTGGATTTCACAGATTTCCCTGCCCTAAAGGGGATGGACCAAAACCCTGGATCCAAACACCCCAGAACTTCAGAGTGTTTAAAATCTGGACCCAGAGCCAAGATTCACTCTCATTCACTGGACTCCTCCCACTCTGAGTGCACCTCAAATGAGGCTTTCCTGGAATTCTCCTACCATCACTTGGACACTGATACAGCTGTGCAGGGAACGCTAACCCTCAACACTACTCCTGTGTCCAGGCACATTCTATAGATATTTTCAAGCATTCCAAGAAGGCACACTGAGCCAGGGCAGTCTGGCAGTAAGGTGCCCAACCTCTTAAAAGTCTCTGGTTGTGGTTAAAGCTCCCTCATTTTAAACATGAACCTGTCCTTGACTACACTGCGGGGGTATCATGTTTGACATCGTGCTAATTAAAATGTGTTAGAAAACCCATTTTCTAGTAGGATATGTTTTGTTAGTGGAGACATGGCCTAGATGTTTAAGTTATGTGCCAGCTATGGACAATCATTCTAGTTGGTTGAACAACACTTAGATCCTACTGTGCTAAGCTCTTTGGGAGTCACAGGAGCACGAGCCATTTGTGCAAACAACTGTATGTGTCTATGTACTTGAAAACTGCAGTTCCTTCTTCTTCAAAAAACTGCATTGGTAGAGATATATTAGTCAGGGCTGCGATTTATAACCGAGAATACACAGAAAATGCATTAACTGGATATACACCTGTTCCAAAACTCATTATTGAAATCAATGGAAAGAATATTTGCATCTGTTTTTGGTAAATGAACTTGATTTACACATTACAAGGTCACTGTCACAGAGTTTTAAAATTTCCTATTCAGTAATATTTCAGGAGTTTGACACTCAGAGACAGAAATCAAAGAGCAGAAGCTAAGTTCATAATGCACAGAGTTCTACACTAGCGGGAATCTTCATACCAAAATAGCCCACTGATCCATCTGGTATGGTCTCCTGCTTCTGAAAATGACATGATCCAAAGTATTTGACTTTGGCTTCAATGTGCTTTGAATCAGGCCTGTCATGGATCTCTTACCTGGTCCCATGGACAGTGCCTCAGGTTCCCTTTCCAGTAAATGTGATTTAGCACAACAGCCATTCCAGGTCACTGGAGATCCAGAATGAAACAGCCAGAAGTTAACTTCCTCATCAGGTTCCTTCTCTCAGGTGTTTCTCCTGAGGCCCAGCTCATGCCAGTGGCTAGTGTACAGAGATCAAGCATACACAACCGGAGGATCCAAGCTAGGCAGTATGTGACTGGATCCTGGGTTACTCTGTCCCAAGCCCTCGACCAAGTCCTAACATGTTCTCACCCAACTGCTGTGGGAAATGGGTGAAGGGAAGGAAAATTTCCTCCTCCTTCTGCTAGAAGTCCTGACCTGGGCCCCGAAAGGAAGCAAAGGTCACTTTCTTCACCCAGAAAAAAACGTCTCCAAACAGAGCTCCCCAAACACCAAAATAGCTCTGATCTGTTAAGGTAAGCTGAAAGAGTAATCTGTGTGTGAGGAGAATGGGGTTGATGGGGCTTGGAGCCTGGATCTGTCTTAGGGTGAGAGAAACTGTGTAAAATAAAAACTCCCTGTTTGGGTTTCTCCTTCCTCAATCTCTCAGCAATTCCACACTCTCTGATACTCCCTTAGCTACCTCCCTGGCTCTCACAAACCCATCCTGAGGAGCCCAGCAGCAGCTGCTTCTTCTCCAACATGCGAGAGACAGTGGCTTACATAGCAGCAAGGCTCTCTTTCCCAGAATGCCTTGTGCCAAGGTCAGGGAACTTCAGGACCAGAAGCTTATTTTAAAGGGGAAAAGGTAGGTCTTATTATAGCATCCTGAATGCTTCAGAGTAAGACACTCAAAATAAATAATGCACCTGAAAATACCACCCCATCACATTCAGAACATAATGGTCCTTATTCTCCAGTCCATTACAACAGCCATACACCAGTATTTACCATTTACTTCACTGATTTCAACGGATGACACCTTCTCCCTGCCCCTTAAAATGAAGGGCCTGATTTTCAAAGCAGCCTATGTTTTTGTGAGCATAATTTTACCCATAATTCCCCCCTCCCAGTGCATTCATGGTTTTTCCTTTTTCCAGCTGGAAATCTGTAGGCACAGTTCATTGCAGGTACCAAACTGCATCTGCCAAAACAGAGGCCTGCTTTGAACAATCAAGCTCAAAATGCATTTGAACAGATAAGCATAGGAGCCAAACCTCAGCCGAAAGCTTCCATATGGCAAATACAGGAACAAATGACCTTCCAGAAAAAAACTTCCCCGAAATAACTTGGCTCATCGTATTTTCATTCAGGTTAAATTAAAAGAATTGTAAATCACACGACCTGGGAGCTTTCTTCTGTAAAACACTCTTAAGTATCACATTAAGCTTTGAGATCTTTATGTCGGATTCAGTTGTAAAAAATGCTTTGAGAAAGAGAACCAGTTGCCTTTTCTTGAGGGGTGACCCTATATAGATTGCAAAATTGGGACAAAGTAAAATAACTTTTTGTGGGATTGGGAGGTTGGAGTTTCTTCTCTGCGGGTAATGAGCTAAAAGACGAGAAGGATTGAGGGAAGAAGTGTTCTCTGCAATCAAGTGGAAAAGGCTGATCTCTTTCCAGTAACATTAATTCCTTGCTGTACATGAATTAGAAGCTGATGCTAAGTTGTTTATCTCACACACAAACCAGATTTATCTAATGATCCGTTCATAATGACTTCCAAGTTACAGCTACCCGAGCACCCTAGAGGTTTAACGGCACAAAAAAAAGGTACCCAGCCTTGAAGGTTCATCACACACAAAGAATTAGACCATGTGGGCTGTGAATGGACTCTGATGGGACCAGACATCAGCTGTCAGGCTCCTTGTTGAATCCTGACAAACAAGGGAGGTAATGGAGATTAAAATCCTCTCTGCTCAGTCCCGCTGTCCAAGGATTTCAATCACTGCCCTTCAGCTGCAGCAGCAACCAGCTTTTGGTGATCAGAATAGAACGCTCACTTCACACATTATTTATTTCTCCTCGGAAGCCCATTTATTGGCATTTGCCTAAGAAAATCCTGCTAACAGCTGCCTCCATGGATCCTCCGAGGCTCGAGCACCCATGGGAAAAAAAGAGTGGGTGCTTAGCACACACCGGGAGCCCCGCCAGTCAGCTCCTTCCCCTCCCCCACCAGCGATGACTGCCCACTGGTGATCTGCTGGTCAGCAGTGTGCAGGAGGAGCTGGGCGTAGAGGGAGGAACGGGGCAGGAAGAGGTGGAGGGAGGGGGCAGAACGGGGCAGGAAGAGAGAGTGGGAGCAGGAAGAGGCAGGGCAGGGGTGGAGCAGAGGTCCAGCACCAAGTCGACACCTCTGCCTCCCCTTCCCCTTGACTGGCTTTGGGTTGTCTCACACTATTACCCCATCTCCCAAGCTTACTAACTAAGAGCACACCACCGGGAAGAGAAGCAGTGTCCGCAGTCTGCAATAACTTGGATGCATCTGCAGTGCAGATGCTATTGCAGGGAATTTTTCCCTCTCCCCACAGGCTTGAGAGACCAGTGGATCAGCACAGGCACTGGCCCACTGCCACAGAGAGTGGCCATAGAGCTTGGCTCCCTTGTGCATGGAGTAATATCAAAAAGCTCTTGTGTGCTTGCCACAGCATGTTGACCCCTCCCCCATGCAGCAGTCAGGGCCTTCATTGCCATGGCTGGCTTGGGACAGTGGCGGGAGGCGGGACTGAGCTGTGACTGGGGATGCTCATGTCATCCCATGTTTCATTCTTGGACCTTGCAATAATGAGAAAACTGCAGCCGGGGAGGCAGCGTCCAGAGGCTCCAAGGCTATAACATTTTCCACAAAACTCCCACTGGGACACACTCTTATAGGAGGAGAGAGGAAGTTTTTTGTATTGTGCCTAGAGCAGGGTAATGGGAAGACTCCTGGGTTCTGATCCTGATGCTCCCGCTAATCCAGTGAGAGGCCTGGAGCTTGTTATTTAATTTCTTTGGGTCCCGTTTTCCATATCTGTAAAGTATTAAGAGTCCCATCTTGCAGCAGAATTGCAGCAAGTAATATTCCTAAGTGTGTTGAGATCCTTGGTGGAGAGGTGGCATAGACAGGCAACGGCTAACTACTGACATAGGGAAAAATCTGCTCATTGTCCTTGTTGCTGATGGGTTCAGAATGAGTTAAACTCTGCCACATGCATTCACTTCCAGAGCCCTTTCTAAATTTGCTCCTTCTTATTGGTGCCAATAAATCCTACATTCCATCCATGCTTCTCTAAAAGATACAGACATAAATTTTCATTTCTACTTGGCCAGATTCGTGACTGAAACAAAAGGACAAGAGGGTTGGGGGAGAAATAACAGTGCAACTTCACATTTAGCCTACAGTACAATCTTCTCTTGAAACACTCCAACCACTTTCACATTTAAGAAGAGCCAAGAGCTCTATGGGCAGCAGTTTTAATGGCACCCTTATTCAGAAGAATGCAACTGCAGCATCCAGCCAGGATCGCAGCTGCAAGTAACAATGATTGTACATTTTCTTGATGTAGCTAGTAACGATAATGAAAATAATACTTTGCACTTCCATAGCACATAGGATCTCAAAGCACTTTACAAACATTAACAATGTATTGCTAACCACGTCCCAGTGAAGAAGGCAAGTATCATTTGCCTCACTGCAGATGGGGAAAGTGAGGCAAGAAAAAGTTAAGTGACTTGTTTAAGGGAACAATACATGCTTGAGGCACAATCAGGATTAGAACAGAGTCTCCTGGTTCCAATTCTTAGGCCTCAAACACAAAGCCATCGCATCAAGGCTAGTATATTTTGCCACGGTTTCCTCCTTTGCCATAATCATTGCCATGAATTTCTCAGGCTTTGCTTTACATAGTTCACCTTCCTGTACAATTTGGGATTATTGTGCCATTCCTATGACCCACCACTCCCTTCTGCTTATATATTCTGAACAGCCCCTTATATATAGTGAATCCCTAGTTCAGGTAGCAATCATGCAGTCCATATTGCAACATCTCAGCCCATGCAAACACCAGAAACAAAGGAAATCCAATATACTCTCATCATTCAGACATTGTCTGTTGGTAGGAACAGCTAGAATTTTTTAGACTATTTTCCACGTAGTAGAGCAAGATATGTTTCATTAATGAGCTGCGACATGTAACCCACCTTCCCTTCCTGGAACTGTATAGGTTATTAGCAGTAGCTTTACCCATGCAGATGATAATTCTTTAGGAGGAATTTGTGGTATCCCTCTCATTAACGGGATTCTGCTCTGCTGTTCTGGTCATTTTGGTTTGGGGTTTTTTGAGGGGTTTCCCCAAATAACACACATACTTTTCAGCCACCTGTCTGAAAGTTGTAAGTGATAATCCAAGTTGGTCTGCTGACAGGTTCTCTCTCCTGATGGAGTTCTCCCCGTAGACTGTGTGTGTGCAGAGTTCAGGAGGCCAACAGTCACTCTTCCACTCCCCACTAAATATGCCTCTGAGCGCTATAATTAATCCCAGTGAAATGGAACACAGCAGCCCAACTGGTTCCTCTGGTGTGATGCAAAGTGCAAGCAGGGCCATTTAATATATGACTTTAGAGGTGCAGTTTTAATGCAGAAATCCAATGGGTGTCTTGTTCAAGAACATAATAGAGACTGTGAGAGGGTTAGTGGGACCAGAAAGGATCCTGCAGACCTATGGAGAATTTAAACCATCCTGTGGCATGCTTAATTATAAATCAGAAACATAAATGTAAAGACAGTCCTGTCTCTTTAAAGGGCCAAACACAAATACACCAGGGCTTCCCCAATCAAAGTACAAGCTCAAGATGAACCGTATGGCTTTCTTCAGCCCCATCCAAAGCAACAGGCTAAAGGGTGGATGACTCCAGCCACATTCAGAAGGGGGAGGGAGATATCACCTTTAGCAAAGGTGATGATAAATATAACTAATATTACATAATAATATTTATATATTTCTTAGTAAATAAGTATATCCCTATAAAATGCTGATTATTACATCATATTAATATTGAATGTATATAATATACATAATAAATATCCTTGTAAAATGTTATGAGCTTCCTGTCTCAAAGGCATTACAAAAGCATAGGTCCAACCACTACGGGGTGCAGGAGAATAGGTTCCCAACAACAATTGTCTCATCTATTTTACAACTGGTCCATCCCAAAAGTTGCAAGTGTGGTTGCAGCTTCACAAAGCAGTACCGGTATTGTTAAAAATTGTTGTGCGGCCCTTGCCATTTGCAAGATGCAGCCGTTGCTCTTGTCCCAAGTAACTTCTAGAATCGGACACTACTGAAAATTAGAGGACAGAGAAGCACCAAGAATGGGCTCTGCCAAATTTCAGGAAAACTGACCATCAAAACTCCTTACGTAGGACTAGATGGTGCATCTAGGCATTGCCATGAGCAAGAGGTGGGTTGTAAGTTATGCCACCCCAGATGTAGCCCTGGCAAGCACTGTGCCTCGCAGACATCCATCTGGGGCACAACTTCCCCCCTCATCCCCTCTTGCTCTGGGAGGAGGTATAGCTCACCTCCCTCTCTGCATCCAGCCGGCAGATATGGGAGGGCAGAGTCAAGTTTTGAATGTATATAATATACATAATAATGGCGGGGATAACTTGCCCCCAACAAGAGACATGGACCCAGAATCCAGGGTTAAGCAAAGGGTGTTAGAGGGCATTATTCCCTAACCAAGGATGAGAAATATTATGGAGATGAAATTGTGATAATTTACAGCCTGGTTTGTATTTCAAGGGAGCAGGACAGAAAGCTGAGCTTTTAGGTACATTTTACTGCTACATTTTAGGTAAGGACTTAGTCATCATTATAAATATAGTGTGATTTGAATGTCTTGGCTAAGGACATATTACAAGAAGCATAACTTTGAACTTAGCTGCATTAATTAGTTTTCCAACAGGATGTGAGACCAGACAGAGTCTATGATAGCAAGCAGACAAACAGTCAAGATAATGCATTACCTAAAGACAAGGGGTTGGGTTTAATTGGTGTAGCAGTCAAAGCTGGAGTTGTGCTAAACATCTAGCAAACAAGAAGATCTTTGGGGCCATTTTTTGTTCTGTGTTTGTACAGAGCCTAGCATGGTGGGGTCCTGGTCTATGATGAGGGCTCCTAAGTGCTAAATTAATACAAATAATAATTGGAGACTGGTTGAAATAATGAGTTGGGGGCAAGAAAAGTGAAGCAGATACTGTGAGTAAAAGTCATTTCTGGTAGAAGCAGTGAGAAGAGTGGAGATGTGGGAAGCTATAGGTGGGGAGAGGTCGGGAGCTATGATAAAGATGAATGGCAACGCTTCAGAAAAGAAGGTGGCTGTTCAGAAGCACAGAGTCAGTTGTACCTACCGTTTGTGAGCTGATGACACCCCAGGAAAGCATAGCAGTGCTGACAGCAAGTACAAGGGAGTAAGGTGAGATTTGGAGAAAGTATTAGAACATGGTAAAAAAAATAGTTTGTAAAGTGTAAGAACCCAAATTTAGCTCTACCATAAATGGGTGCCATTTTCATATTAGGGAGGAGGTTTGTCACTGTGAACTCATAATAGCCCAAGCGTGTAACTGATGACTCGTATTCCAACGAGATGAAGAAAAACATGTTTCGGAAATTGTTCAGTTTGGTGTTTCCAGCCAACAGCTAGTCTTTTATCAGCCTGCAAGTGACCGTTTCAACTTGGGTGTCTCTCCGGCTTGTGGGTCAGTGGCAATGATCAGTCTTTGCTACTGGCCAGCTGTATATATTATAAATGCAATCGCTTGTTTCCAACGAATTTTGTCAGGATGGTCTGTCCAGGCCAGGGGTAACACCTACCACAATGCTCTCTATCCTAATAGATACAAATCTCTCTCTTTTTTCTGGATACATATTAGAACAACTTGAATATACTGCAAAGTATCTTCTCTGCACGGATACTCAATGAGCTAGATTCTGATCTCACTTGCATCCGTATAAATCCAGAGTGCTGACTTCAGCTAAAATCAAGAATCTCTCCTGTTGCTCCTAAGGAATTTGCAATGAGCAACTTCCATCATCAATGCATACCATTTCTGTCACGTAGCAGTCCTTTAACTCATGGGATATTACTGCAAGGATCATTCTCATCTCTGTCCACATATAGGTATTTTAACATTGCAAAATATCTTTCGGTATTTGAAACTCCAGAGTTGATTAGCATTTAGAACTAGGCCATCCAGTGAAGACAAAGCTGCGTGCTCTGGCCCTGACTCAGTACAGCAATGGAGTCAATCGGGACTGTTCATTTGCTTAAAGATAAACCAGTGGTTTGGTGCCTGGCTAGATCAGAGCTCGAGTGCACAGCAGCTTGCAGCATGACATCTGTAGGCATTCCAAAGAAGTGTTAAAGAAAAGTTAGGGCTTTAAGGACAAGGATGAAGCATCTGACTTTTGTGATGGAAAAGACAGAACCAGAAGGACTTGAAGAGATGGGCCTGATGTGGCCAGAATACAGGTTACTTTAGGGGATGTAGGCTGAATAGATTGGAGAGAAGAAAGGAGAACCAGGAAGGCCAGAGAAAGAGGAGGTTTTGGCTGTCTGGGTGAGAGGGAGAGACCCATGGTGTGGTGAAACAGTGTTTAGGCAGCTGGAATGGGGAGGTAAGTGAATACTGTAGAGAGGGAAGCATCAGGATTTGGCAAGAGCTGGATATGAGGGGAGAAGGGGACAAGTCTCAGAGAGGAGGGAGATCGTGAGATCTCAGTGACGATGGGAAAAAGGGGAGAAGAAAGATGGGAAGCTCAGGTTTCACCATGTACAGCTTAAGGAAATGTCGGAACATCCAGGAGGAGATATAAGACTGGGCAGAGCTGAGATAGGTTAGGAGGGGAGAGGTAGATTTGTGAGTCATGAGTGTAAAGGTGCTAAGAGAGACCGTGGAGGAGATGAAGTTTCCCGGGGGTAAATGAAAACCAGGGGCTCAAGAGCAGGTCCCCAGAGGAGCAGCATCAGAGAAAGGAGGGGAATCCACAGAAGGTAACAATTTAGGAGGAGAACCAGGAAAGGAAACCCAAGGAGCAGAGGGCTTTGAGAAGATAAGGGTGTTTTACAATGTCAAAGGCAAGTAAAGCAAGAAAAATAAACATGTGGAAAATACTTAGACTTGACAGAGAAAAGGTCTCTGGTGACTATTGTAAGGGCCAGTTCTGTGGAGCAAAGAGGGGCTATTTACTTATTAATGATATACAATAAGGAAGCCTTTAAATTAGGATATAAATGTGACCCCCTACTATTGCTAGGAGCTAACTGAGCTTCCTTAACTTGAAAGAGAATGTTTAAGATGGAAATGTAAATCTGCTTTTACAGATCCAGACTAACACGGCTACCCCTCTGATAAGATGGAAATGATGCTTACCCTCATCACCTACCCCCACAGGCGGTGAATTATATAGGCCCGTGGTGTCCGTGCTCCACCAATATTCAGGAACATGAGCCCAGCTCCACCAATGTTTGGGCTTATATTTTCAGAGCCGTCCTGTCCATAGGACAGACTGGGGAAATCACCCCGGGCCCCATGCTTCAGGGGGACATGGAGTCCAGGACAGCCTAGGGGGTTAGCGGGGAGCCTGGCGCCGGCAGCAACGGGTGACCCAGCCCCAGCCCTCCCGGCTCCGCCCTGCTCCCATTCTACCTCTTCCCCCAAGCCCCAGACCTCACCCCACCTCTTCCTGCCCCTGCTCCACCCACCAGCCCAGCTCCACTCCACCTCTCTGGCCTCTTTCCAGCTTTCACCCCCTCCCCCAAGCAACACTGGACACCAGCAGGGCGAAGCAGGGTGGTTTGGAGCCAAGTCACTCACTGCTGCCAGTGCCAGGCCCCCAGCTAAACCCCCAGGCCACCCTGGACCCTGTGTCCCCCTGAAGCACAGGGCCCGAGGTGGTTGCCCCGATCCCTCCTATGGACAGGATGGCTCTGCTTGGACTTGTTCTGGGCACCACCAAAAATTATACAAACCTAGCGCCCAGGCCTACCCCATCAGACCAACCATTATTCCCCTCTCACTCCTTTATATGGCAGCGTAGTCCTATTCCTGACACCAACTGAGGCTCAAGACTAATCCGTTAATATTAAAAAATGTGGATGATGTGCAATTAATTCCACATTGTGGCTGCGTCCTGTGCCAAAACTGTTTGGCTTGTTCATCACAAATGAGAACACTGACACATAAATCTGTTTTCCCTGTTGCACAACAGAACATCTAACTTCTCCCCCCATCCCCTTGTATTCTACAGTGCAATGGGTTGTTTTACTTCTTTTTATTTGTGCTGTCTCCTAAGTTGTACTTGCTGCCATATGGATTCAGACTCTACTTACATTTCTATAAAGCATCACTCAACCCTTACTCCCATCGACCTACGGGTTACCAGCCTCACCCAAAGCCACAGAATTCAATGGGCGTCTTTCCATTGACTTCGGAACAAGCCATGTATTCTTTGACTGCCCTCCTCTTTCACATGAGCTGTCCCATTGACTTCTGTAGCACTACTCTCCTGGAAGCAATGAGCAGGAACTTTAGTAGATGCCAAGTACAGTGGCAGGACTTCAAGACTTGTTAATAGTATATGACTTTTCACTTTAACCAGACCCATCACTCTTCCCCATCATAGTGATAGGAAATAGCTCTCCAAATGGTACAGAAAATTTAACAGTGACCCCTAGATTCTGAAGAGGGTATAAGTAGTGACCACTGTATTGGGAATGGTCAGTCAGTCTGGACCTATTCTACCAATACCCTCCTCCAGTTTTATTCCATTTGTGTTACTCCATTGATTTCACTTATTGAAATCAATGCAGTCACATCAGCACATGTAAAGTGGCGTGGAAACAGGCCCACCATTCTGAAACTTTACAGATGTCTGCTAGCGTTACATGGGAGAAGTATTATTCTATCAACCAACATCTATTTTGTTGGGGTTTTTTAATGTGGAAAATGTCAGTGGCACTTCACTCTATTTGTCTTTTCTTCTTCTTTAGTCATATGATAGTGTGCACTTAAAACCAGTGAATCATCAAAAAAAAAAAAGTAATGAAGAGAAAAATAGCTCATATGTATGCCTCTGTGGTCAATGAAATCACTGACAACAGGTATAATGGGAATAATTATATACTGCTGTGAAACTTTACCCAGAGCCCAGCTCTGAAGGCCAGTTTCAGAACTGTTCAGCAGTTGGCTCCAAGTTTGTAAGTGCCAGGTTAGGAAGATTTCAGATTTGTGTTATTGCAGTGAAATATCCTTCCCTAGTGCCTGTTATGTGCTGACACATTGTTATACTTAACCGAGCAATAATAACTAATAGTCTAAACATACAATGATTTCCGTGGGTTTTTTAATTGACTTTTCAGTTGGGAAATATTTTGTCAATAGAAACTTGAATACCCAGCTTTTGGAGAATCGGACATTATTGTGTAACTGATCTTTTTAAGTATTAATATTTATTATTTGATTTATATTTTTATAATATTTAGAGTCTGATTCTGAAAGCCTTTAGACTACTTTCTGGGAGAAGAAGAATGGCCCAGTGGTCACAACATTACCATTGGACTTGGGAGATCTGGTTTCTCTGCTGTGCCACAATCTTCTTGTGAGACTTTGGGCAAGTCACTTAGCCTCTCTGTTCCTCCTCTGTAAAATGGGGATAATAGAACATCCTAACTAACAGGGGTGTTGTGAGGATAAATACATTGAAGATTGTGAGGCTCAGATACTACAGTGATGTGGGGCATGGAAGTATCTTACATAGACAAAAAAAACAGGAGTACTTGTGGCACCTTAGAGACTAACAAATTTATTTGAGCATAAGCTTTCGTGGGCTACAATCCACTTCATCGGATGCATATTCCATTCTAACATGGCTGCTAACTCTGAAACCTTACATAGACAGTGAGAGTTTGCAGGATCAGGCCCTACAACATTTTGATTCTCACACCTATTTCTCCTCCACATCTCCACTTTTCATTCACACACTCATAGTAACATAAGCCACAATTTAAAATGATTAGCAACTGGCGTGTTACTGATTCAATGTAATATGACCTAGAAGATCGGAAGTCAGATCATTTTGACTATGTGAAATAAATTGGCCTCAATCCAATTTAGTGGCAAGGATTCTATGTAAAAAAACCCACCCTGGCAGATGGCACTATTATTGGCAGTCTCCATGGAGAGGCTAAGGGCTTAATGGGCATTAATTAACCTCTCAGTCTGATGACTTCCGAACAAGGCTGAGGCAGAGCAGTGGAGCACCATACCCTGTGGCTGCCTGTTATACTGACAACAAGAGGATTCCGGTGTCCAGCGCTGTCAGCCCTAAGGCCTTCTGTGAATATTCAGTCAAAACAAAGACTAAAAATAAAATGAATATACAAAATCCTCCAGAGTGTGAATCTAAATCCCCAAACCAATGCAGCTCTGAAAAACTAAAAAGCAAAAATATCCACCGTGGTGAGTACAGCTGTGGATCCACAAGGCACTGTGACAGGGCACTGTTAGTAGTGGCACCCTGGTCACTGATGCTGCTGCAGAACTGGGGAGCGTGCAGTTTTCACTGAAGGCAATTAATCAGTTTCCATTGGGGGTTACTGACACTTGAGTAGCAACTGCTGGGCTAATGAAACAATTGGCTGGCCTTGGGAGGATCTGAGTGGCAGGAACAGGAAGCAGGGTTGCTCAGAGGGAGAGCCTGGGCTGAGGAGAGAAGGCAGTAGTTACATAGTATAACTCAGCAATACATGTTGTTATACTATGTAAGTGAAAAATAAACACACATGTGATGAATGGGTAACAAGCTGCTGTGTGTTTGTGGTTAAGAGCTCAAGAAACAGGGCAAGCAGGGCAGCACACCGAGTAGCCATGGAGCTGCCCTGTGATATGTATTTTTAAATTTCTAAGGACTCTCCCTGCGGCCAAAGACAGCAGCTATTTCGTTCTAAGAGTTACTGCAGCCTGCTACAGAGGATAGATGCATACTGTGCTCTCTTTCTTGGAAAATGTACCTGGGTGCTTTCTCTTAATTGAAAATAAAAGCCCTTTTAGACTAAAAGCGCATAGATGCTCTTTTTGTATAAAAAACCACAAAACACAATTCAGGTGAATCACACTGACAACATGAGACCCACCCATCCGCCACCTCCCGCACCCCGCTCCAACCCTCCAGCACAGCAATACAAATTCACCAACATTGGTCTTGATCCTATGAGAAGCTAAGTGCCCTCAACTCCCATTGACTTGCACTGAGGCAGCTCATCTAGGGCGACCAGATATCCCAATTTTATAGGGACCTTCCCAAATTTGGAGCTTTGTCCTATATAGGCGCCAATTACTCCCTCAGCCCCGTCCCAATTTTTCACACTTGCTGTCTGGTCACCCTAAGCTCACAATGCAGTTCAAAAGCAACAAGATATATTTCTGAGAAGATCATTTATGTCCAGAATCAGAGCCGTATGAAGGAATTTTTGCGCCTGAGGCAAGGGCCGGTTCCAGGTTCTTTGGCGGCAATTCGGCGGCGGGTCCCTGAGTCCCTCTCGGAGAGAAGGACCCACTGCCGAAGTGCCGCCGATCGCGGTAGAGCTGCACCCCTCCGCTTTGTGCCTCACTCACCTCGCCCTTGTTACGGCACTGTCCAGAATGATTAAAGCAGGTAGGTGAGCTCCTGCCAATGCTAGGAACAACCAAATGTTCAGCCTACAATAAAGAAAACCTGGTGAGGTCTCAGCTGTAGTACCATGTCCAGGTGAGGGCAAGGTTAGAAAGTGGGAACAAACTGGAGAGAGTCCAGAGGAGAGCAACAAAAAGTGTGAAGAGATTTAGAAAACCTGACTTATGAGGAAAGGCTGAAAGAACTGGACATGTTCAAGAGAAGACTCACAGGGGAGCCTGATAACAGTCTCCAAATATGTAAAAGGTTGTTAGAAAAAGGATGCTGATCAATTGTTCTCCAGGTCCACTGAGGGTAGGACAAGAAGTAACTGACTTAGTTTGCAGCAACGGAGATTCACGTTAGATATTAGGAAAATCTTTCTAATCATAAGGCTAGTTAAGCTCTGCAACAGGTTAGCTGAAGAAGTTGTGGAATCCCCATCATTGGTGGTTTTTAAGAACAGGGTAAGCAAACACCTGTGAGGAATGGTCTAGGCACATTTAATCCTGCTTCAGCACAGGGGGATGGACTTGACCGTCCGAGCTTCCTTCCAGCCCAACATTTTATGATTCTACTGAAAATGTCCCTTTAAGGGGAGATGAGAAGTTGCTGTAGCGTTTCTGGGAAATGTGAGACATTATATGATCTTAATTTATTCCAGAGTTTCCCTTTACTCTTTAACAATACAGTTCAGTCTCTACTGCCTAATGGCTTGTGGTCAGCTGAGCGTATCCAACATTTCTGTGCCAGGTTAAAAAATAAACAAAGCTGCATCTACTGAATGGTACAGTCAGAGGGGTTTGTACTCCCTTCCCAAAACCTGCACCATAACTTACAAGTCCTGCTTCAATAGGGTTTACATAAGAGTAGCAAATCTGTAAAGCCCTCTGGTAAAAGGCAATATGACTTGGATGTTTCATTCAGGTATGAACACTGCATATTAGGGGACACAAATGCTGGGGAAATTTTCAAACTAAAATGATTATTTCAGTCGCAAATAGAGGTCATATCTGCGACATGCTTTAAGGATGTCACCAACGTAACTTCCACACACCACGTGAGACGGGAAAAGAGGGATGGACCTAGAGAAACGTTACACACAACAGTTACACAGAGAAGGAAGTCTGATCCAACACCACAACACTCAGAGCAGCACAAGATTGAAATAAGGGGCAGAAACTGGTAGTCAGCCTATGAATCTGAGGGCATGGGAGGAAAAAGAAAGGGCACAGAGGCCCCACCTGAGATCAGGGATTCATTGTGTTAGAGGATGTACATACACCTACGGCTTACCTTCACTGCAGAGTTAACTCGAGTGTTGTACCTAACTCACGTCCCATCCACCCACAAAAATCTCTAACTCAAGTTGGCGGTACTTCTAACTCAAGCTGCCTAGTCTGTCAGCGGCTACAGGCTACAGCCTGAGTTAGGTTGTGCTAGCTGCTGACAAGCTATGCTACCTGCGCAGCTCAGGTGTTCCTTCACAGCATGGGACTAGGTTAACTCAGGGGCAGTAACTCTGCAGTGAAGACATACCCACAATAAGAGAGAGTCCCTGCCCTAAAGATCTTACACTCTTAAAACACAGAGGTCAGGAGGGAAAACAAGAGCCACAGAGACGTGGAAGTGACTCACCCCAGGTCAAATAGCAGTTGAATGGCAGAGCTGGGCACAGAACCCATGTCTTCTAGTCCCAGTCCAGGGATCTGTCCACTGGAAGCTGCCTCTCAAACAGTTTAAATTTATCTAAAGATAAATTGAACTGGAACTTCCCAGGTCTGCAAAATTCCCCCCAGTGAAGAAGTTTGCTTGACATCTCCCTCTTAGGTGGCCACGCTCATGGACTTCAGCTAAACTCCATCCTAGGAAGGAAAAGCCCTTGCAAGGCAAAGGAAAGTTCCAGGGGGAAGGGAGCACTTGCAACAAGACCTGTTTGGCTTTCTATTGGGCCAGGGTCGGCAACCTCTCAGAAGTGGTGTGCCAAGTCTTAAATGTTCTTAGAAGGTCTCTTTCTATAAGTCTATAATATAGAACTAAACTATTGTTGTATGTAAAGTAAATAAGGTTTTTAAAATGTTTAAGAAGCTTCATTTAAAATTAAATTAAAATGCAGAGCCCCCCGGACCGGTGTCCAGGACCCAGGCAGTGTGAATCCCACTGAAAATCAGCTCGCGTACCCCCTTTGGCTCTTGTACCATAGGTTGCCTACCCCTGTATTAGGCATACAAACATTTTTCTCCTTCCCTCATTGGTGTCAGCTCTCAAGCATAATAAAGCTTAAAAAAAAGCTTTAGGGCCAGGTCCTCAGTTGGTGCAAATCGGCATAGCTTCCCTGCCATCAGTGAAGCCAGGCTGAGGTAAATCAGCTGAGACTCTGGCCCCTTCTGTGCTCCTATCGGTTACTCTACCTCCATTATAGCCTCTCTTTTCCCCTCCACTCCCCAGTCCCATTCATTCTTTCAGGTGCCTTCGAAATTTAATATCTTCCATTGTTGTATGCAGTGTAGCTGTAGCCGTGTGGGTCCCCAGATTTTAAAGAGATAAGTGGGTGAGGTAATATCTTTTACTGGACCAACTTCGAGGGTGAGGGGGACAAAGAGAGGCAGAGATGAAGGAGGAGGAGGAGAAGGAGTGCTCTCTGTGGCTCAAAAGCTTGTCTCTCCCCCCAACAGAAGTTGGGCCAATAAAAGACATTACCTCACCTACCCTGTCTCTTTGAAATGTAAAGCGCTGGTTGAGACCACCGCAGTCATGTACATGGAAATATAATCAGTTATTCCGTACATGGAAGCGTGGCTCCGAGGGTCAGTATATTACAGACAAACTCCATGGAAATCTGGAGGCATGAATCAAGATGAGCCATGATGACAGGTGCCAGGATATGGAACTGAGCCTGTGAGGCAGGCACAGTGGAGCCAGAACGGAAACCATTCTTCTAAGCAAGGCCAGACCTAGGATAGCCAGCTCAAAATGTCAGATGCTCATGTGCCATGCCAAGCCACTCTGGAGGCATACATCAGTATGTCTTCTCACTTGGCATCAGCACCTCTCTACTGAGCACTCATTCCCTCTCTAAGGCCTATTGGATAAATCTGTACTTGTCATGATTCATGATGAAAGACAGTCATTGCTCAGCGCAAAACTGGCACTTCAAGGATACAGATTCTACTGAATCTGCCTGCACTAACCCCCTTCCTTTGCCCTGCTTCCTGTGTTAAATACCATCCACCAGCTGAAATATCTGGTTCTCCAAAACCATCTTCTAATTGAATTTCGGCAAACTTGACAGTAACCATTTAAAGCTGGCTTGTGGGTTATGTATTTTCAAGGAAAAACCACCGTGAGAGACCTAGAAAAGTTTCCATTTGTTACTTTATTGCTTCTTGGTCCTTTTGTGCCTTCTTTACTAGCTGGTTTACCATTCAGCTTGCCACGCCATCCCCATGGTAAATTCAATGGGTCCCTTTTCACCCTGAGTCTCTCTCTGACTTAATGGTGCTAATCTGAAAGGCAGAACATCACTGAGTGTTACATTCAAAACAGAACGGCTTGGTCCTGCCCATAAAAATATTTTGAATGCATTTGTACCACTAAAGCATTTTCCCCTTTCTCTTTTATGCAATAATCTCAGAGTAAAAGTGCACTGCTTTCTCCCAGAAAACACAAGACACTTTACTACAGCTCTCTTCTGCAGTACTTTGTGGAGTGGCTTTTGAAATCTTTTATAGCAAAAGCACAGAACTGATCTATAGTACCATCAAAGAAACCTCCTCCAGCCAGTCTGTTATTTGGGGGTCTGGCTTCCTGACCAGAAAGCCTGTCTGCCACTCTTAAACGAAGCAGGTTTTTTGGTTTTTTTTAAAGATCATCATTAATGTCTTAAAATATATTTTTAACATATTCTCCCCTATGTCAGACAGACTGGGCTGTAGGCCAGCTTTTACTGTAATGGAATCTTCCCCCCACTCCCTATGAAAGACAGAGGTTAACTAGTTTTTAGTCCTCTGGTATCGCTTTCACATGTGTTCAGCACATACTGTTTCTTTGGTTCCACTCCTGTATTCTGCAGCTTACTACATAATGATATCAACGCTTTGTGCTTCTGCAGCACCATTCACCCCACAATTCCCGAGCTCTTGACAAACATTCATTAATTAAGCTGCGCAGCACCCTGTGAGGTAGTTGCGGCTGCCCTCTGAGGGAGATCCACGACAGCCCTCCAATTACACACCCAACTCACAGCTGGAGAGCAAATGCCCTCAGACAGAGGCGGATGCATTAGCCTCAACGGTTGCTTGCCCCAACCTATCAACATCATCTCAGTCTTATCTGGACTGAGCTTCAGCCAGCTAGCTCTCATCCATGCCCAATCTCCCCCAAGCAGAAAAGAAGGATGGTCTAGTGGTCAGAGCACTAGAACATGGAAAAGCTGAGTTCAAGAATCTGCTCCACCAGACTTCCTGTGGGACTGTGGGCAATTCCCTTAGTATCTCTGTGCCCCAGTTTGCCAGCTCCAAAATGGGGATAAAAGCTCTGCCCTATCTCACAGGAGCGCTGTGAGAGTAAATGCATCAAAGACTGTGAGGCGCTCCGATACTGAGGTAACAGGGGCCACACACATACACATGATAGACGTGGGCTCGGCAGGCAGCAGCACTGGCTGGGCTGGGTGAACCGGCAGTCTAGAAGGGGGTGTCATGTGCACATGAACACCAGTAAAAGTAACTTTCTTTTTAACCTTTTGTTAGAAACTAGCTAACTGGTCAGCATGGCCAGTTTTGTCCTCAGAGCTTCAGTGTAAGGAACCATTGCATCAGGATTCCCCACTAACCTTGGACCTCTTCTCCATACCTTGCCAAAAGGCACATGCTTCCCCTATAGAAGCTCCCTGTGCCATTGCCAATGATGCAGGAACATCAACTTCATTCACGGATAGCTACAAACACACAAATGAGTAGAAGCCAAGACTCCTGCTTGGTTTTTTTTTTTTTCCCCATGTCTCTACTTGTCAAGTTACACTAGTCAGGTCATGTTACATGCCCAACTACAACACACAGAAATACAGTATTATTTCTATAATACCATTACTACGACGCCTCCGTCAGCCTTCCAACAAGCTTCTTATCACGTACTGGTCAGTAAAATGGGGCTGAAGTATATGCGCAAGTTGACTCCCAGGTCTCAGCTACAGGCACAAAGCACGAGACATAAAACGAGGATCAACAGATGAGCCAGTTCTGAAGATTGGAAGCAGGAACAAAAAAATAAACCACTTTGGTTTTTTGGTTCTCACATGCACGCTCTGTTTGTTTGCGATGAGTCCCATACTTCCTCACTGACAACAAACCAGAAACCAAATCCTGGCCAGAAGAGCTGGCTCATACAGTTCAGCATGGAGAGGAGGTGTCTATAGTGGGCATTCAAACCTTGGCCTCTCTCTTCATTATCCATGGCTATCGGGTGATTAAAATGTTGAACCAGGCTTGCTTACAATAAATATTACTATAAAATGAAACAAAAGGGCAAGGTGGGTGGGACAGGAGATTGTTAAGTTTCAATTCCTGCACCAGAACCCTCTCTTTCTCTCACACACACGTCTTCTTGCCAAATTTGAATTTTCCAGCAATTGCACCAGTTGTTTCGGATTAAATCTCAATGGGGGTGAGTGCAGCCTGTTTATGGTTGGTCCCTGAGCTGGGCCACCACAAACTCTCCAACTTCTTGCATGCTCTTTCTGAATTTTCCATTCTCAAAACAAACAAACAAAAATCAATCTCCGACCTAATGACGTAGGGCCCAGTCCAAAAGCCCACTGAAGTCGATGGAAAGACTCTGAGTTGGGATTTGGATTAGGACTTTTGGGTATCCAAAAGTGCCCTTGGGCGTGCAGCAGAGTACACTGACTGAAGCGGGAAATGCATCTATGAAGGCAGAATTTTACTGTAGGGTCCAGAGCAAGCATGATCAAACTGTGGTCCCTGGAAACTTTGCTGATAGTCCACCAAATGAACCTACTTGAGAACCAAGCAATGGGGAACTGGAAAGGGAGGCAGCTCATGAAAAGACTTCTAAAGTCGTCCGCAGAATAAAATAGCTACAATGCTACTATTCTGCTGGACTGGAAGCCAAGAGATTTAGGGTGAAATCCTGGTCTCACTGAACTCAATGGGAGTTTTGCTATTGACTTCAAAAGAGCCAGGGTTTCACCTCTGGGACATAGCCTCAGCTGGTCCACTGACTTGTTGTGTGACCTTAGGCAAGTGAGCTAAAACCTCCCTGTGCATCAGTTTCTATAGCTGTGAAATGGGGATGGTAATGCTACCTGCTTCACAAAGGGTTTGGTGATGTGTAACATTTTGTAAAGTCCTCCCTTAAAAGCTGCTATAGAGGATCAAAGTAGTATTACTCTCGCAATATTGGTACATGCACTATCTGCAATCTCTGGATGTGTTAGATTGTTCAGATTGCATAGGAACTTTGGAAAACATGGATTTCACAAGTGCACACATAATGCAATTACTTACGGCTTGAACCAGCCCTCTGGGACTTGAGTACATATTGTTGTTATCTCACCATAAGCAGTTTGCACATATGTGCATAAGAACAGTTGCTGACACTGTAAGATTCACCTACTTATTCTGGAAGGCAGGACCCTGAGACGGTTTGTCCTTCTCTTTCTATTTAAGTACCTTGACATACAGAATAATGACTCACATTAGGTGAGGTCCTGATCCAATACATATTGAAATCAATGTCAGTCTTTCCATTGACTTCAATGGGCTTTGGATCAGCCCTTGAATGGTTCTGAATGCCCTCAGCTTACACTGACTTCAAATGGAGTAGCAAGCACTGGCACCTTGCAGGATCAGGCCCAGATAAAGCCAATACAAACAGCCAAAATGGAATGAGAGCACAAATTTGAAAAGACCTTTTTATGATTCACCTGGAGTCTGGGCCTGACAGGCATGCAGTAGGATTGAAAGAGGAACAGAAAAATGCAACCAGATGAAAGCTAGTCTCAGGGGCCGCACTATCAGGAAAACTAGACTGGTTGGTATCCTCTAGAAAAGATCAGATTAAAAGATGGCATGACTGAGCTATACAAATCTCTGGAGGGATCCTGAGGTGCTGGAAGCCACTAGACTTTGGGATCAAGCAATAAGTCTGAGAACAAGAGGACATGACCTGGAAATAAGAAAGGTGAAGGCGCTGGTGGTGTTTAGCAGAAATGTCTTTTTCGCAGAAGTGTTAAGGAACAGTGAGTCACATGAAAGAGCACGTGCTTACTGTCAGTGTTACCCGAGCTCATCGGCACAGAAACAACGCTGTTAAGCAGATGACAGTGATTTCTGGACTTTAACCAACAGGAAGGACAGCCAACATTCAGAAGGAATTTCTCAACTGGTGCAGTCAGCAAATAAGGTTCTTGGGAATGGTGCCAAATACAAAAAGGAAAGAACAGAGAAACCAGATCTGAGAGAACACTGAAAGAAGTTTACATGAACAATACATTTAAGCTTGACAGTGAGAGTGAAGCGGTTCAGAGGAAGCCCATAGTTAGACATCACTTCACCAGAGCTCTTTTCTCTTGCCTGCAAAGAGGCATTTACAGATTTGCAGTGGAGGGGTAAAGAAGGATGTTTAGATAAATGCTAGAAGATAGCAGGCAAAGGTATTACAAGAACCATTGGCTGGAAGCTGAAGCTAGAAAAATTCAGACAGGAAATAAGGCATGCACTCTCAACGCCAAGAGTAATTAACAATGGCTAGAGCTTACCAAAGGATGCAGAAGATTCTCCATCACTTGAAATGTTTTAAGACTCCAATTTTCAAAAGGAGCTTGTGGATATTGGTCAGTTGTGGTGTTAGTTGTGAATGTTTGGAGCAGTAGGTAGGAGGCACAGAACAAGGAGGTATGTGTCTGTGTAAACAGGAAATAAAGACAGTCTTGCATTCACCCCATCCAGCATAGTTTGCCAGGTTTCTACACTCTCTACAGATATTTGAAATTCAGTGGGATTTGGGCATTAGGCTCCTTTGACAATCCCAGCCAAAATCAAGATTGGACGTCTTTCTAAAGGATATGTTTTAGTTCAGTCACAAACTATTGGGCTCAGTGCAAGAATCACTGGTTGAAATGCCATGGGCTGTGCTGTAGTCAGACAAGATGATCATAATAGGCCTACAGGATCTTAAAATCTATGAGATATGGAGAGAGTAATTAAGCAACCTCACTATTGGACAGGACTTTGGTTTCCTCTGCTGCAAACCTTCATCTGCAGCTGGCCCCTTCTCATTCTACAGATACGCTCTGGGGTCCTCACCATGTTGATGGAACAAAACCTAAAACCAGCAGCAAATCAGAAAAAGATGTGAGTGTGCAACATCGCATGGAGAGACAAGATTAAAAGCCAAGGGATTAGAGAGTAAACCAAGATGAAAGACCTCATGGGGTTTCTGTAGCTACAAGATAACCATGTTGCAAGAAGATGCACTATACTTACTATAGATGGGTGATCAAGGGATAGTAGGAAAACTGGTAGCTAAGAATGATGAGAGCTGGGCTCATAGCATCTATAGAAGCTTTGGTCCTAATTCAGGAAAGCATCCCTGTTCAGGATAGCACTTAAGCATGTACTTAAACTTATCCATGTGCTTAAGTGCTATTTTGAATACAGATGAACTTAAGCACATGCTTGTTCTCCTAAATCGGGGTCTTTGGGTGGATATTTGCAAGCTAAGGAGACAAGTGGTATATTTTTCCTCATGCCCATTTTTTTTAATGGAAAGAGAAAGATAAAAGTGTCACAATGTAGGGAAAAATCATGCTCTCGGATTCAAGCTAAAGAGCTACCTATGCAGAATGAAACTGCAGAGATGAGAGATTGTAGCTTTGTTATAAATTTATGTGTATTCTTCTGCAAACAAAACAATGTTGAACAAATCTAAAGGCATTTTGTGCTGCTGAAATAAGGACATCGGGTAAAATCAAATACATGTTAAGTAATTAATTATTAAACATTCATTAATACAAAGGAATTGAATAAACTGCACAAGTACAGCATCTTTCACCTAAAGATCTGAAAGAAGAATACAACCACCAATTCCTACGAGCTAGCTGACTGTTGTTTTCATGTTCCAGAAAAAGAAACTGAGCACACACAAGTTGTGACATACAACAAATCCATGTTGGATCTGGGAGCAGAACATAGAGAGGCTGCCTCACTGTACTGTGCTCTAAAAAAAGCTCATTGCTTGCAGTGAGACACTCCAGGTTATTGTGACAGATAAGGACCCACTTCCTTGGCCACGGAAAGCATGCTGTCTTGCCTCACTCATGACTCATGTGGCGAAGTCTCGATGATACCCACTATAACATATGGACTGACCACGTCTAATAAAAAGATCAGAGAAAGTCCATGTATCTTGCAGATCTCAAAGCGTCATCTGGAATGAGTTTGTGTCAATTCAGGCTTTATTTAAACACATTGTTTAGATACAGTTGATCTCTCTTGGTGCAGGGTTCAGGGTTCTCGCTTTAAACTCTAAGACATTCTTTCTTGCCCTGAAATGTTCACCCATTTAGAAACATCTTGGAAACAGAAATACATGTAAACAAAATTGCTCAAATATCTTAACATATTTGCTAATACCATGTGCTTGTTTTTATGAACCATCACACTACGATGCATGCATACACACTCAGTGCCGGAGCAGCGTAAATGCCTTAGTGTCACTGATGATCAGCTCCATGTGTGTTTATAGCATGCTATGCCATACTCATAAAGAACATAGGCACACAGCTTCGAAATGTACAGTGGAAGCTTCCAATCTTCCAGAGCCAGGAGAGTTAAAAGCAAACTCAGTAACTCAAGGACCACAGTATCTTTCCTTTTTTATATAACATCTTACTTCATTGCAGCAAACAGCATCTCTGAAAATCGAGAGCTCAACTCAACATGAGGGTGTTTCTCTCGGAGATGTTATTAGATGTTTGCACTCAAGAAGGCTCTTCCTGTTGCTGTCTATATTACTCCCTCCTAAGTGAAATATCTGGTCTCTTAAGAGTCTGTTCAGCTCAGCAATCCATTGTAAACACGAAGTTTGGAGCATGAACTTGTCCAGGAATAAAAATTTTCAACAGTGCCTAACTGACTTAGGGACCTAAATCCCACTTTCAAAAGTGACTTAGGGCCATATTTTTAAAGGTATTTGAGGGCTAAAAATGAAGACAGGCACTTAGTGGAATTTTCAAAAGTGCCTAGGCACCTAAATCCCACTAGGCACATTTGAAAATCCAACTGCATCTTTAGGCACCTAAAAAACCTTTAAAAATCTGGCCCTACGTCATGCACGAGGCTATGTCTCACTGAGCGTCAGTCGGATGTAGGCTCCTGAGTGCCTAAGTCCTTCCTAAATTGCATCAGCCTTTTTACAAATCTTACTCCAGGCCTGATTATTTATTCCTTCTCTTAAAACAAACATGAGTCACTCTTCCTACTATGGGTATCTTTATGACTAGTTTATAAAGGATGAATACAAGTTTAATAGAAGTTATAAGCATGTTAGAGGCATAAGCAGTATGTATTACAGATGATTATGAGCTCATCAGCAGAAGATGCTATAGAGGGTCTAAGCAACCTATTGATCTGGAAAACTCTATAATTGTAACAATCATTAATTAAAACATCTGTGAATCATTTATTAACCTCTGTAAGCTATTTATAAATGTACCTACTGCAGGGATTACTCTGAGGGTTGTGACTGTTGTTAGCCTCAGTAGCGAGCTGAATCGAAGAGGAGAGGGAAATGAATGTTATCTCTGGGGTGCTACTTGACATATTCAGCTATTGTTTTAGTCTTTCACAGTGCATAGTGTCAGGCAGTGTGAGTGTTGCTACAAATGTCAGCACTCACTTCTCCTGTAGCTTCCTCAAATGATAGAATTGAAACGCTGGTGGCGCTGATGGACACGCAGCATGAGAGACGTATGGATCTGATAAGTGTTGGCCCTACCATGCTTGCAGAGAGAACGCTGAGACCCTGGCCTCTACATTTCATCCCTAACGGATGGGCAAACTGACTTGGATAAATAAGAACCTCCTCCCCACCCACAGCCCCAGGGGTCAGCAAAACATTTAACATGTACCTTGGTCCATGCCTATTCAGCAAAGTAATTAAGCACATGCTTAACGTTAAGCCAATGGGACTTCAGCATGTGCCTAACGCAGGGGTCGGCAACCTTTCAAAAGTGGTGACCAAGTCTTCATTTATTCACTCTTATTTAAGGTTCTGCATGCCAGTAATACATTTTAACCTTTTTAAAAGGTCTCTTTCTATAAGTCTATAATATATAACTAAACTAATTTGTATATAAAGTAAATAAAGTTTTAAAAATGTGTAAGAAGCTTCATTTAAAATTAAATTAAAAGGCAGAGCCCCTCGGACCAGTGGCCAGGACCCAGGCAGTGTGAGTGCCACTGACAATCAGCTCGTGTGCCACCTTCGGCATATGTGCCATAGGTTGCCTATCCCTGGCCTAATGTTAACTTTGTGCTTAAGTGCTTGGCTAAATGAGAATGGACTGCTGAATGGGGGTGTAGGAGCCAGATTCTGCCACCTGCACTCATATTGACTGGCATCTTACTCTGCAAATAGCTCTGCTGAGTTCAGTGGGGCTACTCCAGTTGAGTTGGGGCTGTGGACTCCAGCCCTGTAATAATACTGAGTCTCTATACCAGGGGTGGCCAACCTGTGGTTCCAGAGCCACATGCGACTCTTCAGAAGTTAACATGCAGCTGCTTGTATAGGCACCAACTCCGGGGTTGGAGCTGCAGGCGCCAACTTTCCAATGTGCCAGGGGGTGCTCACTGCTCAATCTCTCGCTCTGCCATGGGCCCTGCCCCCACTCCACCCCTTCCTGCCCCCTCCCCTGAGCCTGCCATACCCTCGCTCCTCCCCTTTCTCCCCCAGAGCCTCCTGCATGCCACAAAACAGCTGATCTGGAGGTGTGGGGAGGGAGGTGGAGGCGCTGATTGGCGGAGCTGCCGGTGGGCGGGAGGCTCTGGGAGTGGGGTGGGTGAACTGATGCGGTGCTGCTGATGTGTTACTGTGGCTCTTTGGCAATGTACATTAGTAAATTCTGGATCCTTCTCAGGCTCATGTTGGCCACCCCTGCTCTATATAGCACTCTGTGCTATGCAGACATCAACTGTTAAGTCTACCACCACCTCGTGAGATAGGTGACTACGTCCTAACCCTGTTCTACGGATGGAATGCAGCAATGCAAAGGGCTAGATTGGGTCTAGCCTTACATGGATGTGTAACGGGGACAAAGGGAGCAAACACCCTTCCGCCACCTCTCTTAGGTCCTGCTCAGAGGCCAGGCCCATCTGCCTAGCTGTCCTCCTTGTATGCAAGGATTGGGGGAGCCTAATGCAGAAAGCAATGCTACATGCTGCAAAGGAGTGCTCTCTCAACCACGCAGAGGAGCTGAGCTAATGTGGGAGAAGGACCTATTTGGATAAATCAGAATCTTGCCCCCACCCAGTGCTTCCCCAGGACACACTGAGCCTGGCCATCCTCTCACACTAGTGTAAATGGCTATGGTTAGGGATAGGACAGGGGTTAAATTTAGGGTTCAACAAAGCAACATCAATGTAAAACAGGTGTGAGAGAGCTCAGAATCAGGCCCATTGTGACTGCCTCAGACACAATTTCTCCAGCAGAGGCAGCTGGCACACAGTTCCCTCTCACACATCGCTACCTGTGGCTTGCATGAGAAGCCATTTGGCCTAACCTCTCTAATCTGGGCTGGAGAGTCTTAGCAGTGCCAGGCAGCAATTTTTTGGACCAACCTATAGATCTGAGTAGTGGTGACCCTATCCCCGGCACAGGAAAACACAGACTAAATCCCTTAGTGCACAAGCTCTTTCACAAGGACTGCGTGTTCTGGCCATGAGTGCAAGACAGGAATCACCAGGGAAACCTCCATAGCAACGATTCACAAAATGTCACAAAAAGGAGTGGAAAAGTCTCCAGCATCACGAGGGATCGGCAAGAGCTTGTGAGTCTCAGGGTTCAAGGCAGCTCTACAGTTTACAGTGTCCAATGCAACCGCTTGCACTTAGCTGGCACCTTTCATCCCAAAAGAACAAAAAGGCTTCAGACACACATAAATAGATACGCTAACTATACAGAGAGATCACTTCATCGGCCAGTTACTGCACCCGCTTCTGGGATGATGGACAATAGTTTCACCACAATAGTTTACCAGCAAACAGCAATACTACACAGTAGTTTAGGGCAGGAAGTGAATACCTTATCTAAACGAGACGATAAGAGGGAACATAGTTATCCAAGCTGGAATCCGACCAGACCTCCAGGGCAATACCCATCCTCCTTCCAAAAATGCAGTGTGCTCTTAGACAGGAAGGAAGGGCTTGTTGTTAAGGCATTAGGGCGAGCAACTCAGGAGCCATAGGTACAATTTTTCATACCACTGCTGATTTTCTGTATGACTTTGGGCAACTCTCTCACCCAACCCCCCCCTTTGTGCCTCAGTTTCCCATTTATAAAAGAGGAATAATAATTTTTCTTTTGTCTGTTTTCTCTATTCAGATTGTAGGCTGTTTGGGGCAGGGACTGTCTTTCAGTGTGTGTTTGTACAGCACCTAGCACAATGGAGCCCAGTTTGGCTGGTGCCTCTAGGCACTTCTATAACACAAAGATTAAATACAGTCATGAGAATAATCTTTAATGACCCCAAATGGTGACAATCTCTGTTTTATGTCTTCTCTAGGCATCAACATTAGTCAAAGACTTGCAGTATGTGAGGCTTACATACTAATTTATAATATATATGAAACACTCTGAAATATTTTCACCATGCCCAGTTTCTGTCCAATACATTCCCCAGTTACAATCAAATCCCTGTATTTTTGGCCTTTAGAGCTGCAGCAAGCTATTCGCTAGAGTTATGGATTCTGGCAAGGGACCCTTCCAACAACCTTTCACCCAGCAGGCTCACACTTAACAGCAAGCCAAGAAAAGTCCCCAAAAAAACACCGAGATGGTGGGAAATTCAAATAGCAGCTTCCAAGGAGCAGAGGAGCCAATGGGTCAGACTCTCATTGTAACCGGAAACTTTACCATAAAAGCAGTGAGCCCAGTCCCAACTGGTATCTTTCCGAATCCACCCAAAAGAGGGGACCAGCAGGGAAGGAGGAGGTGGTGAGAGAAAAGAGGGAGCCAGAGGAGAGTGGGGGAGACTCTCAATTGAGCATGATATCCAAAACAGCCTCGCTAAATTGCTTTTCATATCTGAAAAGTGTCTGCGAGAGGAAGCGACAAAGAATGGGGAGGAGCAGGAAATGAGCAGTAAATCGGTCACAGCCCTGGCAAACCTGGAGACTATAACACACTTCCTTGCCAGATCCATTTTCCTAGGATAGCCTGGCTTTCTCGGATGGGTGAATGCAACTCCTCCAACTTCACTCACATGCTATAAATTATATCAGTACATTCCTGGGAGAAACCTGCTACAAGCTAAAGTATGTTTACAATGGGCCAACTTCTATAATTTCTACCTTTCCCAAAGATCATAGCCCTGACTTGGAGAACTTTTGTCCCTGATATTCTGAAGGATAGGCGTTGTGTACATTAAGGGCTCGATTTCCAATGGGCTGAGCTCTCTTGAAAACTATCCCTGATTGCGGTTGCTAAGGTAGTTTGCAAATCCTGCCCATAGGACCTAATCCAAAACCCACTAAGGTTTTGGCTCCAGACCATTGAGAAGCAGCTCTTTGCCCTAGTCACTTGTAACAGCTATTCTTGTATATCCCCAGTGTTACATTTCATATCTCAAGGCCTGCTCCTACTGTCATGAAAGCCAGCAGGAGATTTGCCATTGACTCCTATGGTAACTGAATAAACTCCAAGGACAACACCATTTTAAGATAAGGGCAAATAAAATATAGGTTTGTGTATGTGTGTTCACTGTAAATCAATACTTCATTTAGATAAACCGCTCTCTGTTATACTTCAGATGCTCTCCCCACCCCCCGTTACAATGTGTAACATTTAACATAGAACTATTGATTATTCTGGTATTTGTTCAGTCCTGTAACATGAAGCCCATTTAAGTACTAATGAAAGGTGTTTGTTTTCATTTAAGATCTTACTGGATGTTAAGATGTATATAATTACACTGAATTAATGTACTTAGGGCTGTCAACCTGAGAGCTTAATATCTGGAAATTGCTGCCCAGGTTACTTTAAAATATTTATTTAATGTACCTTTTTTTCTAGGAAAATACCATTAAAAGGAAAGAAAGTTCAAATTAGCTAATGTGAGCAGCACAGTCTCTTTAATGGAAATCATTTTTCACTCTATATACTTCCTTTTTTTCCTGCAGTATCTGGAAAAAATGTACACTCCAGTAAGGAATTTTATGTTAATCTAATCTCTGATTCCATCTCACTCACTTTTATCTGCTTCATTTTATTGCTGCTGCCTTTAAGTAACCAGGTGTATTTGGAAGCTATCGATAAGAACTGAATTCACTGACCTGACTATAGCTTTAGGTGTGAAAATTCTTTTGTGCTAATCTATGCTGTTTTAGAAAGAGCTGGGATCATTTCAATTAGCGACAGAAATTACCTATTAAGGTCCTGATCCAAAGCCTGTTGAAGTCAGGTCAGTGGGAAGAATCCCAGCTACACTTTGTATTAACAGTACATTGATGGATAATTTATAAAAAGGCACTTGAAAAGTTCCAAAACAGCTAGGCCCATTGGATACTTAGGTCTTTTGAAAATCTGAGCCCCACACAGTCCTCTGCCCTGAGTGACTGGGGATACAAAACAAGGACCACTGAACAGCGCTTTGAGGGGTGTGACCCTAAGAGCATCCCTGTGCCAGAAGGCAAGGGGCGCCCTAGTATTTAGCAGTGAGTCTTAGCTGTCCTGACCAGCTCAGGGTACTCCAACTCACTGTTGTTATAATCTGTATCTAAAAGGTGTCATGTAATATGTCATTGGAAAACTAATAACTCACTGATCATTAATATCCTTGTGTGATGTATGTCTGGTCAATCCTCAAAAGTTTATACAGATGTGCTAGAATTGTGACTAAAATGTGTTTTAACCAGGTGTGTCGGGGGAGTTTATTAACAGGTTTTTTTCCCTGGTTCTGCCAGCTTGAATGTGTCCCCATGTAAATGGAGCAAGGTGTGACCAAAGACAAATGTATGCATGCCAGCCAAACAAAGCCATCACAAGAGCAAGTGTGGGAAAAGGGGTCACTTAACAATCTCAACGAGGGATGGAGACCCCACCCCTGAGAAGCTTCCTGCCTCTTGAAGCCGGGTCCAAGAACTGGGGGAGAGATACTTCTCAAAGCGCGGCACAGAGAACGCCTACGTTATTCTTCACCCAGAGACGGTGCATCACTGTTGATGGGGGGAGGAGGCACAATTTAAATAGTGGTGTTATGCAGCAGGGTTCGGGGCAGGGCACATAAACCCTGGCAGAAATCTTGGGGGGCACGTGGCTCTGCATGTCACCCACTCCCCCCAACTCATCACCTCTGGAGAAAAGAAAAACTAGCACCTTGAACTCTGTGGGGATCCTGGCTAAGAGTTAGCCAGCTATTGCTTGGAATGGAAGATTGGTGAGGAAGTTACCTTGAGCAAAGACTGTAGCTTGTTAAGTTAGGTCTTAGCCATTAGCAAGCATATTTTTACTTTTGTTTGTTTCTAACCCTGTCTTGAACGCACTTAAAACCTCTCTCTTTTGGATTGATTTTACGTTTTCTCTAAACCAGCCCAGTGCTTTGACGGAATGAAGTGACTGCTAGTGCCAGTCAAGATAACAAGCTTCTGTTTCTGTCTCGTAAAGGAGCAGCGAACTTAGTCACTTCTGAGAGGTGAGGGCTGGACACTGCAAGGAGACAGTTTGGGGGAAATTTGGGATTAGAGGATGGTTGAGTCACTCTTCAAACAGTAATTGTGAAAGCCAAGGTGAGACCTGCTTGCTTGTATGTTAGTGTGTCCCAGCTGCGAGCCACAGCAGCATAGCGTTAAAGGCACCCAGGGCTGCAGGGCAGGCAGTGACATAATCCCTTACTGGCCTGGGCTGACTCCCAAAATGTCACAAGGAGGTCTGCAGGAAACTAGGGAATCTATATTACAATAGAAAGGAAGGATGGTTTTGTGGTTAAGGCAGTGGGCTAGGACTCAAGAGATCTGGAGTCATTTTCCAATACTGCCACAGCATGCCTGGCTGACCTTGGGCAAGTCACTTAATCTCTCTGCGCCTCAGTTCACCACCTGTAAAATGGGAACTGTGATGCTTCCTTTGTCTAGCTTGTTTGTGCAGACGTGGGGCAGAGACTGTCTAGACCCACTATATGTTTGTGCAGTGCTTAGCACAAGGCCCCCCTACCTGATCTCAGATGGGACCTCTAGCCACGACCAAATTATAAATAATTAACACTAAATGCAATACCATCCATTATCCTTACATGAAGAATCCAGCAAAGCAAGAAAAAAGCAGCATTTCCAATGGCTATTACTGCATCAGACATTACTCTGCATGAGATAATGGAGTGCAAGCATCCAAATCTAGGCATTTGCTGGGTTTAAAACACAGACTTGCAGGCCTCTTCCTTTGCCATGATTCACAGCCTCCTGTGCTGCATGGAGTTACTGAAAATCCCAGGTCCCAACTTCTTGGCAAATCAACCAAGTGAAATAGCACGGGGATTGATGGGACAAAAGTTCTTCCTCTATGACATTGCTTGTGCATGTTACCCTGGTTTCTCTAACTATTCTCCAAGCATGTCAGGTTTGTAGCAGTATTCTGCAAAACAAAGAGGAAAATCGTGTTTATATACTACTTGCCTTTACTGATCTGGTAAATATTTCAGAAGAGATGGAGCCCTGGAAGGATAAGCTCTTGCTGCTGAAGGATTTCATAAGACAGAGAGACAGGAAATTCAGCTGTGCGTTAACAAGTTCCAGGAACACAGCAGGCTTCTGCATGCATGGATCTGAAAGCTGATATTACTCCTCTGCAGGAGAGCAGAAGAAATGGAAAAGATAGAAGAAAGCAGACAAAGTCATTGAGAAAGAAGCTAAGCATTGCACCTACTATGGATAAGATGTAAATGATTTGGCAATCAGCTAGTTTAATATGGTCTCTGCTTTCCTCTTCAAGCAGAGTGTGATGAACAATAGGAAGACAAAGGTAATAGTTCCAAACCAGGGGGGGAAAAAATAATCAGATCTCCACAACTGTGTGTAAATGTACAGACGGACAGAAGTTGTTGCCAAAAAAGGAATGTTTTGAGTCAGTCAAAAGCAAACAGGTCAGCATAAGCAATGTCTTAAAAGCTGAGTGAAAGTCTGCAACAGAGCTGTAGCTTTTGTTGAGCTGAGCACAGTACTTATCCTTGCAGCGATTGGTTTCAGATCAATCTCACATGCTCTATATTTATACATCTGCACTTACGCACTGTCTTCTCTGAGACCTGCCCCTCGGGCTGCAGTAGAAAAGATCTATTTATTTTTATAGATGTGTAGACAGTTGTCTTCACATCACACAATGTGACCGCACAAGAAATTCAAAGGAAAAAGGCCATAAACAACTGCAAAACAGAGGCATCCTGGATGGTTTGAATTCTGTCCACTGACAAGGTAACCATTGCTGAGTAGGTGAACTACCAGACTCTTACAGCCAAACATCAACCTCTCCCCAGTCTCCACAACACATCACACAAACAGGGGCAAGCCTTAAAGATAAAGAAAGGGCAGGGATCCAAAACAACCCTGGACTTAATTCTGCCATCAGTTACTCACTGAAGTCAGTGGTAGATGCACGCATGTAAGTTATAGTTTACCCACTATAGGTATGCTACTGAGGGTGAAAATTAGCCACATAGATTCACAGGGGCTATAAAAAGAAAGAAACTTCTGAAAATTAGTGTAATTAATTAACAGGCAGTTATCAAGTGGTCATAACGGATCCTACGTTGAGTTTCTGATCCTTTCCTCTCTTAAATTAAGAGTAATATGTTTTTAAAAAAATAGAACTTTGAAACATCTTATGATTCACCACCGCAGAATAGTGTCTTCCTACTTGTTTGATTATATGACCAGGTGACGTGATGGTAATGGAGTTTCAACTCAAGACCGCAGAAAGAATCTGGGCTTTTAAACATGCATGAGTTTGGCTATGAAAAATCTACTATCAGCGTAACAATGCCCATGCATGAACTTTTTTTTAAAGGGCAAAGGTTTAAGACCCTCTTTTCGATACCATTCACTAGAGCACAGCGAGAGGAGTCCAGGTATATGTTTCAGAGAATCATAGACTATCAGGGTTGGAAGGGACCTCAGGAGGTCATCTAGTCCAACCCCCTGCTCAAAGCAAGGCCAATCCCTAGACAGATTTTTGCGCCAAATCCCTAAATGGCCCCCTCAAGGATTGAACTCACAACCCTGGGTTTAGCAGGCTAATGCTCAGCCTCCTTTCTCTAATTTTTCCATACCTCTGCCCAAATAGGTGTAAAATAGAGTTGGTCAAAATACAAAAACAGCATTTCTAAGCTGCTCCTGTCCTACAGGTTTTGAAACACACACATTTTTCATTTCTTCAAAAATTTTCATTAATTTTTTTATATACAAATTCTTATGAAAAACATTATTGAAATGTTCCCATGTTTTCAGTAAATGAAAAATCTCAGTAATAGATCAGTAATTATTTTGATAAAAATTCTCATTAAAATTATGAGAAAAAATGATGTAGAAACAAAAAAATGAGAAAAAAATCAACATTTATTGTGGATTTTTTAAAGGCCATTTCTCAATGAAAAAAACTTTGCACCAGCTCCCATGTTAAAAGATTTTTGAAACTCTGACTATTCTGGCTTTGGGGGGCCAATGGGGCTGTATCTCAGAAACCCATTGATTGACTGACCTCAGATTTTCCCCACCAACTCTACCTCAGCCTCTGCACTGGTCTGCTAATTTACAAACCAATCTGATTAAGTAGGTGGTTTTTAGAGAGGATGCAAACTTCACCTTTAAACAGAAATGTAGCCACACCCTTAACTGTGGAGTAACCAGCAATCATTCAAGGACTTAGACCCTGCTTCTACTGAAATCATTGGCAAGGCTCCCAGTGACCTTAGTGAGACACCAAGTCAATCTGACCATTTTAAGGCAAAGTGAGAAATAACTCTCTGCCATTACCCCAATGGTAATACTCAACCCAGTTGGAAGAACACTCTTTCAGCAGCAATTGCCTCATCTTCAATAGCAAAGGAGCCTTGAGATTTTTTGCACAGGCCTTTAAGTGAAAATAAGGCAATATATATTTATGAGATCAGCAGAAACTCCTGAAGCAAACCCAGAATGAGGACTTCTCAAGGGCTCCTTAGAGGGACTTCAGCTTTTTCTTGCCATTTTTGGTTTTCCAAATAATGTACACAAACCTTTATTGCCAACAGGTCTCAGTGGTATTTTTGTGGCTAACAGCGCCACTTATAATGGAAATCTGAGCCAGGGATTAAAGAGGATACTATTTTTATGTTTCTTCTGGCAGAAATGTCCTGTTCCCCATCAGCGAAACTGAGCTCTAGAAGAGCCTGCAAAGCAATCCAACTCCTTGTACGCCATTAGCGTTTTCTTGGCTCTGTTCTGACCAATCTTGGAAGTTCTTTACCGTTCTGTTCTCCTACAGAGTGAAATTCACCCCTGTGCAGAGGGCCAGCACAAAGCCTATGTATTTTTTACTGTTTTTAGAATTTAAGTGGCGGATAGGTCTTGTGATGGCTCTCTGAACCGAATGAGTAATATTCCGCTAATAAAAGAATATGCAAAATAAGCCAAGAGGAAAAATATCACAGGGATAATATTCAGTTAATTAAATTAGCCTTGAATGGGAAGACAACCACCAAATGTTCCAGCTGAAGCCTACATACAATCAGCCAACCTCTGATGGTTCAGTATGTCAGTTGCGAGTAGCTGACTTAATTAACTTTGAACATAGAGAAGGAAAAATATTTGGCACCTTCAGAAACTAACAAGGTTTGCAATATCTATTTATTTAGCCAGGTGATCTTATCCTCATTTCCTTTCTCCTTTTTCATCCTTATTTGTTGCCTCATTGGCTCAAATTAAATTTTAAGCTAATGTCTCTGTATGGGCATGTACAGCACCCAGTACCATTCCCTTCAATGGAACCATCTGCCACGGCAACCAGGACAAGTACTGCAGGAAGTGCAGCTACACCAACGAGACCCTGCCCCATGTCCTGTGTGGATGCAAACACCACTCCAGAGCCTGGAGGCACCGCCACACGCCGTCCAGAACCAGCTGGTAAAAGCCATCCCGCCGTCTCTGGGGAAGATCACCCTCAACTCAGCCGTCCCAGGGACAGACAGCCAACTGCGACCCGACATTGTCGTGACAGACACAGAAAAGAAGAAGGTCCTCATGGTAGACGTCACAGTGCCATTCGAAACCAGGGGTCACCGGCCTTCCACGAGGCCCGAGTATGGAAGGCATTGAAGTACATCCCGTTGGCTGACACCCTGAGAGCCCAGGGCTACAAGGTCCAGATACACGCCCTGATCGTGGGATCCCTGGGCTCATGGGACCCCCACAATGAGCCGGTACTGAGAGCATGCAGAGTCAGTCGACACTACGCCTGGCTCATGGGACAGCTCATGGTGTCTGACACCATCAGGTGGTCCAGAGACATCTATACGGAACACATCATGGGACACCGTCAATACCACGTTGAGTAATTGACCAGGGAAATAACCCACTTCCGTTCCTGATGAACCAAGGGATGCACCCCACCTATGTGCTTATTTGCTACACTGATACTGACTTGGACTCTTAATACATTCCATGGATGGCATACCCGAGCCTGCTGATGATTTAAAAACTCCCGCACCCCAATCTGGGTCTATGCTGGTTATGTGGTATGTATGTATCTTGTGATCCTTGTAACCGATACCTGTAATCCCTCATAACTCAAGCCTGACCCCAGATGCACAGTGCCTTCCCTCATAACTTGTGTATATTTAATTTTAAACATAAACTTTAAAAATAATTGTGATTAGCCAAGTACAAAAAACTCAGTATCTCAGGAGTATTATTAAATCCTTACAATTTAACACTGAATTATTTTAAAATACCAATTAAATATAATATATGGAAGCATGGTCTAGTGATTAGAGCAAGAATCTGCATGTCATGTTTCAGATCCCAGCTTTGTCACTGACTTGCTGTGTGTAATTTTGAGCAAGTCTCTTCTGCTCTGATAGACCATTATGACTATTTCAGATGCTCACCACTTCCGAAAAATCAAGCCATTAATTATTCCGTGCCTCTGTTCCCCTATCTGTTAAAAAGGAGCTACTGCTACTCATCATATTCTTAGCAACGTCATGAGTCTTAGTCAATATTTAAAAAGCAGGGAGAACCTCAAATGAAAGGCCCTAACGTAACGTACACTGTGATTAGATGTAGAGCTCCAGAGCATTTCTGACAGACTAGCTAAGGGAACCTTGTGGAACATATAGAAACAGTTGCGTTGCTGTGTTTACGTCAAACTCTATTTTTTAAAACAGTGACAGCTCTGAGACTCCCATTGTCTCGGACTAATCTATTTTCCTCTCACCATTTTACAATGAGTTGACTGCTAACTTCCTGTCCAGAGCAGGGCTCAGGCAGTCCCAGCAGAGTGAACACCACTGCCGATCAGTGAATTATCCAGCAGGGAACGGTGAGGTCAGCAAAGTCTGAAATCTAACCCTCCACCATTCTGACATCATCGACTTTAGGATGCACCTGAGCTCCCTAGGCTTGGGGCCTAGTAGGCTAAAATCTATTCCAAAATTCAGTTCAGTCCCATCCTGCGCCAGGAACCCAGCAAGCCTTCCAAAGCACAGAGGGGCTGGAATGAAAAAATGCCTACAGTTTTCTGTCTACAGCCTGCATTAAGCTTTATAGGTTTATGGTTTGTACAGGTTTTAAAGTAGGAGATGTTAATTTAAATAAGTTTCTGTAGGGCTGAACAAAGAAAATCCTATAATGCCATAAGGATTAATGAGAGACTCTGTGTTTGGTTGGTTTTGTCCCACATCAACATTTTACCAGCATTGCTAACCGCAACCATTTAAAAATCATGAGTCTGGCTCCTCGAATTCAAGAGACTGACTGAAAAATCATGAGATTATTAAAAATTAATTTGGGTTTTCTTCTTAGACTTCTGGTCTCTGAGCAGTTAGCGTCCCATTCAGATCACATTTTTGAGCTTTTCTCTGCAACCACAAGAGCTAGAAACTGACTTTTAAAAAAAAATAAAAGCTGTGATTCTCATGCAGTCTCAACTCCAGCAACCGGGACTTTAAAAAAAAAAAAAAGCCACACATTCCAAGAGCTGGCAACACTGTTTTAATGGATGGTTTATTTAAAAGAAGAAGAAATAGAGTAAAGCATTAGTAAGTTCCACCATGGATTTCCTGTGTGATCATGGATGCATCACTTAAGCTGTCTGTGCCTCCATTCCCCACCTGTGAAATGGGGACAATAATCTTTTGTTGCTCCCACCTTTTATCTGTCTTTTCTATGTAGATTGTAAGCTCACTGGGGCAGGGACCATCTTTTACTAGTGTTTGTACAGCACCTAGCACAATGGGGCCCTGAACTTGGTTGGGGGGGGCTCTAGTGCTACTGTAATATAAAGAGTAATAGGTGGTGGGGTTGGGGGTCTTTTGGATCTTGAAATGCTCTGCCAAGTTCCTCCCTGGTGTAATTCCACTGAAGTCTTTGGTGTTACACCAGGATGGAAATATCCCCATTAACACTTAGTTCGTTTATCGCTTAAAAATTTGTTCTTTTTCTTGATAACAATCTCTGGAGGTTTGGGGTTTATTAGACTCCAGGCCCGTTTGCTGCCAACACTTTTGAACCGTGGTTTTGGATTCTAGAGACACTGAATTGGGACCAAAAAAGAGTTTGAGGCAAAATAATGTTCTGGGAGCTCGCATGGTAGTTACAATAGGTGGTTCTTCCATTTCGGCTGAGAAGTAAAAACAAAATAGGGCTCCAACTTCTCATGGGGCCTCTAAGTGCCCCCACAATACCAATTAATGAAACAACAATCATAATAATTAATTAGTTGGGCTGGGGTGATCAGCCAGCTGGGGAGAGCCCACTGTGTTGTCGGATGAAGCAGGAAGTAAGGTAGATTTAAACTGGAGTTAAGTTAACTTAAGATGCTGGTGTCTTATTGAAAGTCCATGGGAATTAGGTGCCTAACTCAGGCACGTGCTTTTGAAAATATCACCTTAGGAGCCTAAATCACATTGGCTTTCCTTGAGATGTAAGCTACTAAGTCATTTTTGAAAATGAGACTTAGTTGTCTAAATCACTTAGGCCTTGCCGCATTGAGCCTAACCACCTTTAAATATCTAGGTCTTAATCCCTCTGTACCTCATTTCCCCACCTTTAACAGGAGGGTAAGAATATTTGCCTATTTCTTATGGTGTTGTGAAGCTAGAAGAACATTTGTAAAGTGCTTGGAGATTTTTAAATGAAGGCAATGGACAGGAATGTAAGTAATCATTTCCTACTATAATTATTATAAAAGCAGTTACACAGTGGGCTTGATTTGCCATTTACTTACACCACATTTACTCCAGCAAAATGCCCCTGACTTCAGTGGAGTTAATACTGGTTTACACCAGTGTAAAAAGTGGAGAGTCAGACCCACTGCTTCTTGGAAATCCTCACACCAGAAGCAGGTCCTGTCCTGCTTCCATTGCTGGAGGGGACCACAATACTGAGAGTAGAGAAAAGAAGAAAACGGAATGATTTAGGAGAAAGGGGAAGAGAGAAGGCGGAATGATGAAAAAACACCCATATTTGGGGAACATGGACTGTCCCCCAGAAGGGGAATGCAGGATTTCCTGCTCTCTTTCAGAAGTCTCCAGCCACCACTACCTTACAGCAGCTCAGTGATCACAGGTGTGAACCAGTGAGACCTCTTTAAATATGAGCATCACAGGCTGTATATTAATGTTGTCTGTGATACCCAAGCAGAGTTCTGCCTCCTTCCCCTTTCAGATGCTGGAGTTTCAGATGGGAGAATTCAGAATATTCTTGTTTCCCGCAATGTACATCTGTGTTTATTATTTTTTGGCCTGGTGAAGCTGACAATGTGCAATCCTATTCGCATATTTTCTAAAAGAGAGCAGAGTTTGTTTATCTGTCAGCTGTAAGTGCCAGTGCTTAGTGTGTACGGGGTGACAGGAAAATAAATGGAGCTATTATACCACATTTAGTCTCCTCCCATCCCCTATATTTGTCTTCACTTGTGTTCTGAAAGTGGAGCTGCAGAACACATTGTACTGTGTTCTCGCCTGCAGTTGCTTTGATCCTTAACGAGCATGTTTTAAATACATGGCATTTTGCTTTAAGGGCCTGATCCTGTATTACCTCATAGACAAAAATTTCTTCTGATTTCATTAGGATTGGCCCTTTAAAGGGAGGCTGCTCCTGCTGCAACGGGCTGAACTGGTTCTGCATCTTCCACTGCCTCCTTAACTGGGAGTAGTTCAGACTAACCATGGAGAAATTGCACAGGTTAGATTTTAAAGGCATATAAATAATTCCTACAGCGTACAGAACAGGGCCAAAGAGGATTTATGAGGCTCTCTGGCGTGTATTTACAGTAGCTATGTAACTGTTCAGCCTTTGTTTTCTGTGTGCTGGATTTTTAAATCTAAAGGTGAGAGCTGGTCAGAAAATGGATTGGTTTTTTCCTGTGGAAAGTGTCGATTTTCTGTTCAAAAATGGAGAACCCCAAATCTGAAAATTGTGGGCCAGAAACTGACAAAAACAAACAAAACAAAATTTTGGCTGAAAACTGCCAAAAAGCAAATAAAGTTTCAATTTCCAGCCAAAATGTTTTGGGCTTTTGATTTTCCAATGATAAATACTTTAAAAAAAAAAAAAGAGAGAAGACACTTTCCATGAAAATGTATATTTAGTCAAAACATCAATTTCTGTCCAAAAAATAGGTTGCAACAGAAATTTTTTCCACAGTCCTGTTAAAGCATACCATCCAGACAGATGATCATTTTGTGTTTATTTCAGCACTGACTGTTACAGAGGAGATACACACACACACGTGCTCTCTCTCACTCTCTCCCTTTCAGAAACTGCACTTTTGTTTTTTCTGATTTACGTCAGCTGAGAATCTAACCCAAGATTCATTTCAGCAGAGGTCAAAGAACAACAATATGAGACTCAATGGGCCAGTTTCCTATTCAGATTGCCTTGCTCCACATTCCTGGATGCTTTTTTTTATATATATACCTTAAAAATTGTTACAGAAGATCATAAAAGCAAAATAAAGATTAGACACAATCCTTTGCCCCGAGACCATACCTGACCCCACTTCACAATTTACATTTATTACAAAGTAGACTGCAATGTTTAAGTCGCTGGAAAGCATTTGACAGAAAAGAGGGTTTTACACTGAGAATGCTAGATGCTGAGTGCCCTCACCTCACATTGCATCTAGCAGAATCTGGCCCTAAATTGGCATTGCATTGAAAGCTTGTTCCTCATGCACTGAAATCAATAGGAGTTATGCTGGAGATGTCAGTATCTTTAAAAAGCTCTGAAGAGAATGAATCTCTCTCATTTGGGATGGACAGAGAGTGAGAGGGAGTTGTAGTGTATGATAAGGAGCTCTAGCCTTTGTGAGATTTCTGATTATGAATGTCCTCTGTAGGCGGAATATGTATATTTTTTTATGTTGCGTCTTCGGTTCCATCCCAGGTGGCTTCATCCTTCTTTATTAAACAAGCTATGGCATGTCCTTTGGTCCACAGAATAGTTTTAGATTCCTTTTTATACGTGTCTCCAAATGTTGATACATTGGCCACCATGCATGCTACATAGCTAGGCTGGGCAGGATTCCATTTTTTTAACAATGTGGATGGATAATATCGGTGTTCATTTGTAAGCTTTCTTCTTTCAATTTTTATCTATTTAAATTATCACCATTGCAGGAAATTATGGGGGGTGCAGACAATTACTTAACAATAATAGACATTGAGATTCAAAAAGTTAAAGCTTTATGACCATTAAAACAAAACTATCGACATCACATGTCAAAATATTCAAAGCAAATACTCTTACCTCAAACTCTAATAAGTTCTCATACAGCATTTTTCTTACTGTGCCTATCTGAAAATTATGATCATCATCAATGGAAACGTTTTTCCATTGGTGTGTGTGTATACAGTGAAATTGACATTGATCAATATTTATCAATACAAATCTAATCTCTCCAAGCCTATACATAATGCACTGCCAATCTGTATCAAGCACCACACTGATCGCTAGAACTGGGTGAGTAAAGCAATCAATTTCCCATGAATATTCACTTAAGTTTAAATACAAACTTTGCTCTGGCCATGCTAGTACCCGACTTCCGATCATATTCAGGCCATCAAGTTTCACCAGCATATATGTCTGTGGAAACGTCAAACGTTTAAATTCTTTCACTTTGAAATTTCCTTAGTGGGTGAAATTTGTCCCCGTGGAGTGAGCCAACACGAGTGGGCCAACATGGAGTGGGCCTATGCAGCACTTAAATATGCTGTCCTTCTACACAGAAATAACAAGGATCTTCTGTGGGCCTTCACCCCCAAAACCTGAAGTAAACTCATCAAATTAGGGAAACAGAAATCATACCATGTGACAAATTACAGGTTAGCAACACAACTCAGCTGGGAATATTGAACACCGCAGAGTAAACAAAAACCACAAAAAGTAATTAGTTGAAATCTGGACTAGCGCGTAAATTCGAAAAAATTACAGACATTCCACACATGGAAAAAAGAGACAAAACTTGTCAAATAATTGATTCATTATTAATTATTCATTGAGCTCCACAGATCACCCCACCATCTCTGCTATAGACCATGCTGCCCACCCCACCATCTCTTTGTGTCAACATCAAATGTTTATGCTTTCCATAAAGAATGTTCCCCTCCTCTCCATAATCAACTAGATTTCTTACCCTTAGAATATTGTAATGTATGGTTACCCTTTCAAACATTGATCGTATCCAGTTCACAGCCACACTACAAAAACCTCTGAATGCTTACTATATTACAATCATGACACACTTTCTACATGATAAATAATTTAAGGTGAAGCTTAAGTCATCTCCAGCTGTTTGAACAATTCTGGCCATAAGCTGCTTTTCTGTGTTGTAGTCCTGTTCCTTGTGTAGTGAACCTTTGTTCCCATGGCCATCCAACGGTTGTTTTACTACCACTCTGAGCCATGTTCAGAGAAACTCTCATAAACAAAATGTTAAAAAGAAGAGCATTCCCTTGGATCTTAAGGCTCTCTGCAAATCAGGACTTCAAGTACCCATTTCTCAGTTGATGTTACAATAAACCCAAGATTCAACACTGACGCTCATCTTGGTTGAAAATGGTTAATCTCAGTTGGATTGGGGTCTTCTAACACCACATTTCTCGAGACTCTGCATTGGCCAGGACGTGCCTAGTTTATGAAACTCAGTCAGCCTCCCCTCAGATTTACACACTGTCTTGACAGCTAAGGAGGAGAAAACAGTTCTGCGCATAATGCTCTTGGCCTGTTTGAAAGTGCTGAAGAATGAATATTCTCCCGTTTCTGTTCTGTGATGGCCTGTGCTGTGCTGGAGCAGAGAAGGGTTAAATGAGCCCCCAAAGCTGTGAGCCCTTTAAAAGACATGTCTACAGCTGAATCCGCAACAGACTGCAATTGCAGGGGGAGAGAAGGGATTCCTGCAAATCCTTTCCAATAAAATGCTCTATGTCCTGTTTCTTCAGTACTCCAGCAGGGGTGGGGAATGAAGCCAAATCCCTCCCAGCCAAGCAGGGCATGGGGGGGAGGGTATATTTATTTTATTATAATTGGCATATGAGAGTCAGAGATATCAGAGGGGTAGCCGTGTTAGTCTGGATCTGTAAAAGCAGCAGAGAATCCTGTGGCACCTTATAGACTAACAGACGTTTTGAAGCGTGAGCTTTCGTGGGTGAATACCCACTTCGTCAGACGCAGGTAGTGGAAATTTCCAGGGGCAGGTATATATATGCTAGCAAGCAAGCTAGAGATAACGAGGTTAGTTCAATCAGGGAGGATGAGGCCCTGTTCTAGCAGTTGAGGTGTGAAAACCAAGGGAGGAGAAACTGGTTCTGTAGTTGGCAAGCCATTCACAGTCTTTGTTTAATCCAGAGCTGATGGTGTCAAATTTGCAGATGAACTGAAGCTCAGCAGTTTCTCTTTGAAGTCTGGTCCTGAAGTTTTTTTGCTGCAGGATGGCCACCTTAAGGTCTGCTATAGTGTGGCCAGGGAGGTTGAAGTGCTCTCCTACAGGTTTTTGTATATTGCCATTCCTGATATCTGATTTGTGTCCATTTATCCTTTTCCGTAGTGACTGTCCAGTTTGGCCGATGTACATAGCAGAGGGGCATTGCTGGCATATGATGGCGTATATTACATTGGTGGACGTGCAGGTGAATGAACCAGTGATGGTATGGCTGATCTGGTTAGGTCCTGTGATGGTGTCGCTGGTGTAGATATGTGGGCAGAGTTGGCATCGAGGTTTGTTGCATGGATTGGTTCCTGAGCTAGAGTTACTATGGTACGGTGTGCAGTTGCTGGTGAGAATACGTTTCAGGTTGGCAGGTTGTCTGTGGGCAAGGATTGGCCTGCCACCCAAGACCTGTGCAAGTGTGGGATCATTGTCCAGGATGGGTTGTAGATCCCTGATGATGCGTTGGAGGGGTTTTAGCTGGGGGCTGTATGTGATGGCCAGTGGAGTCCTGTTGGTTTCTTTCTTGGGTTTGTCTTGCAGTAGGAGGCTTCTGGGTACACGTCTGGCTCTGTTGATCTGTTTCCTAATTTCCTCGTGCGGGTATTGTAGTTTTGAGAATGCTTGGTGGAGATTTTGTAGGTGTTGGTCTCTGTCTGAGGGGTTAGAGCAGATGTGGTTGAGAGTCAGAGAGTTTCATCCCATTCATATGTTCTAGGAAAGGGAAGATCTAAGCTAAATATCAAGGGAAATTTGGGGTAGGCTGGGGAACAACTTCCCTAGGGAAATAGTAGAAGATCTGTCACGTGAGACATTTAAAATTATACTTGATAAAGCACTTGAAGGGATTGACTATTTAACCTAGTGTGTCTTTGCATTACTCATTTCTGGGATATTGTTAGTCTCTCTCAAGCCAATAGGCCTGGGGGACAACTCCTTCCAAAGACCATCACCACCACTCTTGAAACAGCCAGAGCAGACACCATATGAATGGTTTAGCTTCATGTTTAAAGTCCAGTATCAGGAGGGATGGGTTTTCATACTATTACGTATAAGTGGTATCTCACTTTGGGCTAGCTTATAACAGTACACTCTGCTCTGAATAAGGGGTGCTGCCCCAGGAGAAGGCCAATGAAGGAATTATGACTTCCACCTTGCTCGGATAGGGAGTAAGTTAGTTCGCTAGCTAGCATTGAAACGCCATCTCTGGAAACGCCCATTGCAGTGGGTCAGCTCAGACCCCAGTGCCAAGGGTCTCTTCCATCCCCCATATTGAGATAGTTCTGAAAAAAGAGCAACTTCACAGAGAAGAGACCAATCTGCACGACACATGTGCCAGTTCGCTCACTATGTGGGATGCTGCATGAAGTAGGAGCATTAGTTGGAGCAGTGGATTTAACTCCCACATTACTCCGATGACCCTGATCTTTACTACTGCACTGATTCTTGTCTACTGCGGGCAGGGCGATTGTGCTCTACGTGTCCTCTGTCTCTCTCCTACAGTGCTGTGGCCAGTAACATATTTCCCTACAGTATAGTGTCATATGCACCATATTGGCACGCTAAGACCCAGACAGTATGAGAGGCTTCCTGTCATCCAGATCTCCTAGGCAACTTTGAAAGTCTCAGCTGACACCTTCTGTGTCTCGTTATTCCCTTTATGCACCAGAGAGTAAGTGCTTTGGGGGCAGGGATTGATTTTGCATTGTATATGCGCACAGCACCTGGCCCAGTGGCACTCCAATCCTTGACTGGGGCCCCTAGACACTATCACAATACCAGTAATGACACCCCTGGTGCCAGGGACAAAAGGATATACCATCATCTCACCAGCATTCAAAGCCATCCATGCTATCTCCAGGGGAAATAGCCCCCTCTCAATTAGAGCCAACATAAACGGACAACCAGCTGAATTGGACTTTTCAACATTTAGACCCTATTTTCAAAGATGCTAAGCCCTGCAGCTCGCACAGACTTCATCTGCTGCTGCAGGCGTTCGGTACTTTCTGAAAACCAGGCTCATGTGAACATATTGCCAGATTCCGCTTTTATGAATAATAGTTGGTCCCTGACTGAAGGTTTACATTAGATGAAGCTAAGTACAATCGGGTTAATTAACTGGAGTTCCCTGTGGCATAACAATATTGCAAGGGAAATCAATTGAATTAAAAGGAGAAAAGAATGTGAAGTGTGGGTGATGGGCAGATTAAGGCAGGAGCTTTGACATCCAAGCCATCTAGTCAAAGGGACCCAAGCAAAGGGTGTGTCCCAGCTGCTGTACAATACACAACTAACTGCTGAGATGGGCTGGGATACCTCACTTGGGTGGGACATCGAGGACTCAGGAATGGAAGAAAAAAAAAACCTGTCTGGAGAAGAAGGGGGTGGGGCTGGGTGGAATAACCCATCCCCGCTGTGCATAGGTATGGCGCAGGGGAACTAATTGACAGAATTATCTAGTAATATGCATACTTTTTGATGGAATCTGACACCGATTAGCTTTAACGCATCCTGGATGGATCCCAGCTTCACGCAGATGATTGGGTACTGGGGGATGTTGCAAAGTACTAAAGGGTTACAGAACCAGCCAAAAATTATAAAATAAGTTACTAGGGTCCATGGTAAATTACTGTTCCCAGTAAAATGCCCATGGAATGATTAGACCCTGAGCTACTAGAGATGCAAAGGAGGGTGTCTACACAGCCTGTGGAAGCGAACTTTCCAGCCTGGGTTGACAGACTTGGGCTGGTGCTCTAAAAATAGCTACATTGCTTTGAAGTTGTGGCTCAGGCTGCAGCTTGGGCTCTGAAGCCTAAAGAGGAAGGCTTTACACTGGTGTAATTCCATGGACTGCAAATTGACTGCAATGGAATTATTCCTGATTTATACTGGAGTGAGAAAAAGGAGAATCAGAGCCTGGGACATTACCAGAATCCAATGGATTAAAAACCGCATTAGCCCAAGCCAGGAAAGTCACTAATACAACTAAATACTGCTGGCAGAGAAAAAGAAAATCACATGTTAAAGCTGAAGGAAGGGAGAATTTGGTTAAAGATTGCCTAACTGGTTCAACCACAATTAAAGCAGCTCTTCAAGTGACACGGTGCACTCCTGCCAGCAGGGAGACTGGGGGCTGGAGTCTCTTCTCAGTTGCAGCCCTGCTACCCTGGTGTAACTACAGGGGAGCTACTCCTGACCGACAGCAATGTACACGAGAGGAGACTCAGGCCCCCAGACTTCAGCACTCTGTAATGTCTGTGGCAATTATCCAGGATCAAATAAAACACCTAAGGATTGCAGTGCTGAGTGAAGCTCTTTTGTAACACTTAAGTTCTAGCCTGGACTGCTCAATACTAGTTCTCATTAAAAGTCTAAATGCTGGCTGGGGAAAACGAATTTTTACATTGAACTAATTGCAAGGGCAGGAACTCTGTTTGCATTTTAATGGCTAAGAAATTGACAACCCGAACGAGGAGCAAGAAATATGGGAGGGATTTTTAATTTACAAGGGGATAATGTTTAATTTTCTTTCAGATCTTCTCCTCAAGCTAATTTACTGGGATATTTCAGATGGTAGGGCCCAGATCCTGCAAAGCATGTATATACCTGCTCAAGCGATTAGACATTATTACTACACTTGGATTACCATAATACCTAGAGGCCTCAACTGAGATCGGGGCCCCATTCAGAGATCACAGATTGTAAAATCAAAAGCTAACAGGCGATCCTCTCCTCCATAAGACAGGCCGTAGATTTCCCTGAATTAATTCCTATTTGAACTAGAGAATGTATTTTAGAAAAACATCCATTCTTGATTTTAAAATTTCCAGTGGTGGACAATCTATCATATCCCTTGGTATCTTATTCCAACATTAATTACCCTCACTGTTAAAAATGTGTGACTTATTTTGAGTCTGAATTTATCTAGCTTCAAATTCCGGCCATTGGATCATGTTATACCTTTGTGTGCTAGACTGTTATGAAATTTCTGTTCCCCATGTAGGTATTTATAGACTGCAATCAAATTAGCCTTCAACTTTCTTTTTGATAAGCTAAATGGTGCTAGGTGCTGACAGTCACACAGTAAGAGACAGTCCCTGCCTGAAAGAGTTCACCATCTAAACCAGTGTTTCTCAAACTGGGGTCGCTGCTTGTGTAGGGAAAGCCCCTGGCAGGCCGGGCCAGTTTGTTTACCTGCCCCGTCCGCAGGTCCGGTTGATCGTGGCTCCCACTGGCCGCTCTGGGCCAATGGGGGCCGCTGGAAGCGGCCTGGGCCGAGGGACTTACTGGCCACCGCTTCCAGCAGCTCCCATTGGCTTGCAGCAGCGAACTGCGGCCAGTGGGAGCCACGATCGGCAGGACCTGCTTTAGTGCTTTCCAGCATCAGGACCTAAAATAATTAAGAGTGCTGGCTCTTCAGGGTCATGCATGCAGTCCTCCTACATTAGGCCGTGATTCAACATCCACTGAAGTCAAAGAGAGTCTTTCTATCGATTTCAATGGACATTGGACCAGGCCCATAGCGCGCGTCGGCATATTGTAAGAGTTATAGGCCAGATACACTCAAATGACTTATGTGTAGGATACAATCTTTTTACTGTGCATATGTGGGAAACAGCCAGATCTTTTCATGCCAAATTTAAAAAAAAACAAAAAGGAATCTGATCCTTAGCAATAGAACCAGGAATAGGTTATATAGAAATATAAACAACATACGGAATTCCCTACCCTTCCCTCTCTTTGTGCATAGGCCCTGATGTTGATTTAAACCATGCCGCATTTCTTTATGTTTAAAGAACTGGATCATGTGGGACAGGATCTTACATTAAGAAAACACAACATATTTTTACTGCACTGTTTAAGATATTACATTACCAAATCGTATCCCATCAGTGTATTCATATACCAAAGCGTTAATATAGCACAGCTTCCTTATACGGTAGTTTATTGAGGTGTATCAGGTTTTCACACGGGAATCACTGAGCTGCTGCATGCTAACATGTTCATGTTGCACTGTATGTTAGCTAGAGCCTTTCCTCACCTGCTCTCCACACATAGTCTACCACACAAATGAAGCCCAAATAAAGAGGTCTGGCTTTAATAGCAAACAAAATAACAGTAAGAAATAGGTCCATTCAAACATTCTCTTCAGACATGGCTGCTCCTAGGGTTCCTCCCTCAGGACTGCTCAACCTGCAGCCTATATCCCTTTTCTCCAGGAGCTATTCCCATCTCCTTTATTATCCAGCTGGAGTAAAGAGGCATCTGTTTCAGCGAATCAACAGAACCCACTTAACTCTTTCCCAGAAGGATCAACAGCTGCTAATAAAGTGGGGTGCTTCAGGCAAATGCTGCCAGCCTGTAAACAACTGGATTAGCAGACTGTGATTTCTGCTGATCATTGTCTGTAGCGTAGTCAGCAGTTCCTTCCCTCACTGCTGAGGCCAGACCAGGCCCAGGACTTCAGGAGATACATGAAAGATCAGAATTAACTATAATACTTGGCAGGATTTAGCAACTCACATTAGAGAATGTGAGAGTGTTTTACAAACCAGAATTAACTCTTCTCCACAGTACACCTGTCAGGTAGATAAATATTTTTTATCCCTATTTCAGCCATATGTAAATGGAGACACAGAGAGTTTGCAGCGTGCCCAATATTACAGAGTGAGTCAGTGGCCAGGAAGAGAACCAAGAAGTCCCACTGTAATGAGGAATTTGTTCATCAGATAAATACGTGCTTTGCAAGTGCATTTTACACATGCATAAACTGAGGCACAGACAGATAGTGACTTGCCCATGGTTACACAATGAGTCAGTACCGAAGCCTGGAAAAGAACCTAGGAGTTCTCTCTAATAAGGAAAGCCTTGATCCGATACCTTTGTGCCACTTCTGCTTTATTGTACATGTGTGTCATGCAGCATGTTAATCCCTCTGCATCCGGATTAATCCGTGCTGCTGACATACAGCATATGTTCAAAAAGTAACAGCAACGGGACCTTGCCCCTGTACACAAATGCAATGGCATTATTGTTAGGGGGTGGGAATCGTGGGCTCAGATTCACAGCTCAGTAATTTCTTCAGTCTAATTCTGACCGGTCACTGGCCAATAATTGTGATGGTCCAGTGGTTATCACACTAGCCTACACCTTGGGACTCCTGCCATGCCACCGATGTCCTGTGTCTCCTTGGGCAAGTCACTCTCTGTGCCTCAGTTTCCTATCCATACAATGGGGATAAGAGGACTTCTCTAGCTCACAGGGTGTTGTGATTAAAGATGGTAACATGCTTTGAGACCTACTGATGAAAAGCGCTAGGTAAGAGCTAGGTATTATTACTGTTATGGACCGTTCCTCACACTCAGCACTGCACCCCAGCTCTCACAGGGCACCTTACTTATTGCAGTCTTGAGAAGCCAGATTGTGAAGGAAAGCTGCATTTCTACCTTTCTCTGCTGTCTAGTGATTTAGTGCTGTCAGCCCCCTGCCCCTTCATTACCATTTCAAGCCCTTATAATACTTATAATAAATATTATGATACCTGAAAATCAGAACCATAAACATTGTGCCCTGCATTAGAAATATAGTTTCTTGACTGATTTAATGACCGTGTCTGGATGGATTGGGTCACCCTCTACAAAGCGGTGGCAGATATTGAGTGCCCTGCAGTTCAGTTTCCCATTGGAAGAGAAGGGATGTGGAGTCTAGGTATATTTTTAGTGTAAATTGCTTTGATTACACTATAATCCCTTCTTTCTGAAACCTCACCCCAAACACCCATTCCGGGCAGCAGCTCTACCCAGGGATCGACTCTACTGCAAGAGATTAAGGCAGAGAGTAAACACTCTCGCTAATTGCCAAAGCGCTCCCAAAAAAGAACCTGCAGCATCACACTAACAACAATAGAGCAGTTCTTCAAGGGCGGAACAGTGTTTGCACACTAAGGAGAAAGAATGGATAAGGTGACATGTAACAGCACCATCTGGTGACTTCTGCTATAGCAACATACATGTGAAACCTTTTGAAATATATTATGACTGACATTTTCACTGGTTCTTAACTATGGTGATAGCCTTGAGGTGTGGGCACTGAGATTACTAGTTACTGTGTAATTTTACATTGAGGCCATGGAGGTATTTTCTAGTTCTACAACTTAAGTCCTACGGTTCCTAGAGGAGGCTTCATTTAAAACAAGGCAATGTCAGATTTAATAGTCTTGGATATGCCAATCCCTGCTGCATATCAATATTCTTCAGTGGGATGAGGTTTCATCCACTGCATATCAATCTGATGATTACAAGGAGTATGGTAGGCACATGCAGTGCCTGAGAACAATCCAAGGACCTAGAAAAAACTACAGAGCACGGTCTGTTTATTAAAGCTGCCCACCACAAAGGAAGTTATCAGCAGGCAACTATAGAGCTAGATATGACAGAAGCACAGGGGAAGTAGCAGGTAAAAGCTACAACACCGCAGGGATTTTAAGAGAGTTCTGTGGTCTATGAGATGCAGTGGAGCCAAAGAGATGGGAATAGCAATTGTGTGAGGCTGTGAGGATATTCCAGGATGGCTCAAAATGATACAATGGGTCAATCATCTCCACAGATCACCGAGCTTCCTCTTTGTACCGGCATTTATCTAACTACGGCACCACTTAGACATGGGCCTGAATTACACAATTCGAAACACATCTCAACCTCCCTAAAGATTAGGGTTTGGGGAGTCTCTAAGGATGTGATGTAGCCCATTGCTAGTGCCCATATATGGGGTCCCTAGGAAGGCAAACTTGCTGTATCACGGACCTGGCAGAGAACCCCACTTCCCCCATGGAAATTCAATTTGTGTTGTGAGGACAGGTGGGCAGTAAGAGGGATCTGTGTTCCTCTGGCGCAACAGATGCCACCTCAGCTGGGCCCTAGGCACATCCAAGAGGATAACATCGGAGAAATCAGCATATGGTATTTGCTCTGTTTAAAACTTGCATAAAGACTCAACTAGACCAGTGGGAGGGTGAGAAGGTTATTAGCTTCAGGAGCTTCTTTTAAAAATGGGCTTTACCCTTTTTTGTTTTGTTATGATGTATAAGCTTGAAAATATCAAGAATCTGGAGCTGGAAGGAAAGATTCTCCAGGAGCTTTGGTATATGCTTGTGCATTTAAGGTAGGATTTTTCTAACATGCCTAAGGGAGATAGGTGTCCATCCCCCATAGATCAGCTAAAGCATATCTTCCAGAAAGGCAGCCAAACACAAGTTATTAGTCTCAATACACAGGTAACCTGGTAAAACACTAACGCCTGTGTTACACAGGAGGTCAGACTAGTTCATCTAAATCACGGGTGGCCAACCTGTGGCTCCAGAGCCACATGCGGTATAGGCACCAGCTCCGGGGCTGGGGCTAAGGTGCCAACTTTCCAATGTGCCAGGGGGGGCTCACTGCTCACACCTCTAGCTGTGCCACAGGCCCAGCCCCTACTTCACCCCTTCCTGCCCCCTCCACTGAGCCTGCAGTACCCTTGCTCCTTCCCTCTCTCCCCAGAGCCTCCTGCATGCCACAAAACAGCTGATCAGGGAGGGAGGGGGAGGCACTGATCAGCGGAGCTGCCGGTGGGCAGGAGGCGCTGGGAGCTGGGGTGGGAGCAGGGCGGGAGGGAGCTGATGGGGGGCTGCTGATGTATTACTGTGGCTCTTTGGCAATTTCTGGCTCCTTCTCAGGCTCATGTTGGCCATCCCTGATCTAAATGGTCCTTTCTGATCTTAAAATCTATTCATCCAAGTTGCTTGGGCTCCTGGGAAAACCCAGCCTCAGTGGGTAAGGCCAGTTTGCACCACTCAGGCACAGAGTGAGAGAGAGAACTGAGATCAGCTAGGCAATACTGATGCCAATTTATATTTAATTAGTTAATACTCTTGCCACATTGAATGTACCCTGAGAATTTTTTGTAAACACGCTGTAGTGCTGCTGCGGTTCATACTATACTGCGCTTTGAACTCAGATTTCCTGGCTGGAACCTTCTGAACCCGAGTCTCTAGCCCAGCTCAGCTTTGTGTCAAAGTGAGACCTGTAAAGTGTGGGCTGACCCTGGCTGCCTCCAGCAGTCAAGGGAGGAAACAGGACCTTTGTATGGGAGTGAGGATAATGTTGTTAGGCATTCACATACTCCAGTGGTAAAAGCAGTGGAGGGGCTGGATCCAAAGCCTCTTGAGGACAATGGCAGCAGGGACATCCTTTCCTGGGGGTGGGGCAAAGTTATGTCAGCACATATCTATATAGACACACCTATGAAAAGTCAAGGGAGGGGGGCAAACCAAGTAGTGGGGGGAGGACTGTACCCCTTGCCCCACAGCAAATGATGTCCATGAATGGCAGTCTTTCCCATGGCTTCAGTGGGTTTGTGATCAGCTCTTAAATGCTTAAATTCAATTATGCATATAGACAGGAGACCAGCAAGGCTTAGCCTGGGGAAGACTGCTGCAGGGATTTTAAGACAGGATCCCAAATCAGTGATTATGACAGTGCTGGTGACCATGACAGGAACAAGCGCCCCATCTGCTGGGAAGGGACGTTATTCCTGAGTGCAGAGCTTGTATCATGCACACCCTCTCGGTGTAGACTGTAATGTGACTGCTGCTTATTACACAGAACGATCACAGTCGCACTCTTGCCTTGTGCTTCCCCCATCCGTCCATTGTATCCACCTCTTCTCTCTCCTCTTATGCTTAGAGTGGAAGCTATTTGGGGCAGAGGACTTCTTATGTGTGCGGTTACTGGAGCAATGAGGGCCTCAACCCCTCACTGGGACCCCGGTCCTTCAGGGCGATCCTCCAGGCATGACCGCAATACGAATGAGCCTGTTTATTTTTGGTCACGGACAAGGTCAACCATGGGCTTTTGGAAGAATTAAAATAGGTGTAATGTGCACAGTTGTAATGCTGGAGTGCTTGCATTACCTTCTGCACTGGAAATAAACAGGGGGTGCTCTCATTCCAGTGAGGACTTGGAATCGAGTAAAAGGGATTCAGGCCCGGGAAGGTGTGGAAGCACATCACCACTAAAGCCCTGCCTTTACCAATTAATTTCTGTATGTTCTTTAAAACAGGGGGGGACTGCTGGCTGTTTCCTAAGGTGCCATGATTCATAGTGTTATATACAGGATAAGAATCCACTAATCCACTTGTGTCAGCTGAGCCCTCTCTGCCTTCCACATCCTCAGGAGCAGAAAGGAGAATGGCATGTTTGTTTTTGCGCTGCTATGGGAGTTTAAAAATCCTCTTGCCCTATCTGATCTCCAGACAAAAATCTGCTAACTGCCAGAGCAAGCTCCTGATTTATTGTCACAGGGCGGCATTTCAGCTGGTCTCCTAGCCAGCACAACAGGCAGGACATTTGGATCTCATACAATGATGAGCTGTTGAGAGGCAGATGTACCTGAGACTGCACCAATCCCCAGTGATTGGCTAGAAGGATGCTTCTGCTCTGCATCTTGCTCAGGGGTCAAATTTTCAAAAGCGCCTAAATTACTGAGGCTCCTAAGTCCTGCTTTCAGAAGTGACTTAGGCTCTTAAGGGCCAGATCATTATAAAGTATTTAGGCACCCAACTCTTACTGGAATCAATGGACGTAAGGCACTTGACTAGCTTTGAGGATCTGGGCTTTAGCCTAATTCTTACTGGAACTTAGTGCTGACGGGCCAAATTCTTAAAGGTATTTCGGCACCTCATGGATTTTTGAAAACACCGACACGTAACACTCATTGGTGTTGGGCACACAGATACTTTTGGAAATCCCACGGGGTGCCTAAATACCTCCTACTGTACCTCCAGCAAGCTCAGCTCCTGTAAACTCCAAAGCAGGCTCCCACTTTTAATAGCTGCTGCTCCCAAGATTAAGCAGCTCCCACTTGAATAGCTGCTCTTTCCAATAGCCCATTGTGCCAGCAATATTAAAGGGAAGATCAGGCAATTGATTCAGTTGCCCACTGCACTTACACATTTCTCCTCTCCCCTTAGTTCAGAACTTCCCAGAATGTTTTACACAGTGTTGTTTTTCTTGCCCTCCGCCAGGGCTTGTGTTATAGTCAATGGCCACAGCCCAGTACCCCTGCTAACCCTTCAAAATGTATTTTAAAAACCCATAACCAGCTCTGGCCCAGTGATCCCAGCATAGAACAGATGAGCTTTCAAAAGTATCCAGCTCTCTTTGATGACAAAAGATACTTGTGTATTTCAAGGCGATTATCTACCTCAGCTTTACCACTGACTCCAAAAGGAACAGCATTGGGCCAATGCTGAACACTTTGTAAAGTTCTACCACAGTGTCTTTTAGCAGCACTTGTTCCCCTTCTGTGCCCAATGGGGCTGGACGATGGGATGGCAGGGGAGTTGGTGTAGCTGCAGATTCACCACATACCTCTCCCCCCCTCCCATGCACTGGGGTGTAGGAAGGTCATGTGAAATTGAATCCGGCAGCATGCAAGGTTTTGTGTGTGATTCCCAAACATCACTGTGTCTAGAGCCCTCCAAATCCAGAGGGATTTGGCCCTAACTCAGCAAGATGATTCAGGATAACTTACAATACAGAAATAGATTGTGCATGGCATATGAAGAGCCATTCAGGTTAAGTGTTTATAATTAAACACTGGAGGCTCTGCCACATCAAGTAACCAATTTATTAAAGATTTTTTTTTTCCAGATGAATTGAGACTTTGGCCTACCAGCCATCTGAGAGACTGGCTTTGTTACATCTATTTCCAGACTAGCCCAGGAGGAAAAGATGTTGCAAGAGAACCAGCGTGCAGAGTACAGTGTCGTTAGGGGTTGCGCTGTTTTGACGTTGGTTGGCTGGTTTTAAATAGGATTAGCATTTTGAAATTAGGCAAGAGGCTGAGTTTCCCTTGCTGCATGGAGACTCAATGTACAGCCCCACTGGTTGGGAAATAGTGTAGTCTGGAACAAGAAGAAGAGGCTAAATCTAATGGTAAACTGAGGATTCCAAACTCCCGCTCAGACTAAAGATACCAGGAGTGTTGCCAATGACTTCGACGGGAGCAACACTGAGCCCTTGCATGCCACAGAATAGTTGAATACACTGCTGCTCACACAGCAGTCTGAGGTACTTATCTAGCCCCCATCACCATCACCTCACAATCCTCACAGCACCCCTGGCAGGCAGGGCAGTAGCATTAGCCCATTTCACAGATGGGGAGCTGAGGCAGAGAGAAAATAAAGGCTCTGATCCTCAGGAAAGTTAGGGACCTAAATAGCTTTCTTTGATTATTAGCAGGTAAATAGGTCCAATGGTCTGTGATGGGATGTTAGGTGGGGTGGGATCTGAGTTACTACAGAGAATTCTTTCCTGGGTGCTGGCTGGTGAGTCTTGCCCACATGCTCAGGGTTTAACTGATCACCATATTTGGGGTTGGGAAGGAATTTTCCTCCAGGGAAGACTGGCAGAGGTCCTGGAGGTTTTTCACCTTCCTCTGCAGCATAGGGCACAAGTCACTTGCTCGAGGATTCTCCGCACTTTGAGGACTTCAGTAACTCTGACATAAGTTAGGGGTTTGTTACAGGAGTGGGTGGGTGAGATTCTGTGGCCTACATTGTGCAGGAGGTCAGACTAGATGATCATAATGGTTCCTTCTGACCTTAAAGTCTATGAGTCTATGAGCTTTGAGAATCTGGGCCTAGGTGATTTACCCAAGACCACACAGGAAGTCTGTAGCAGAACAGGGAATTGAATGAATGTCTCCTAAGCCCCAGGCTAGTGCTCTAACTACTAGACCATCCTTCTCAGCAGGGCACCTACATGTAGGATGGTAACAGCTACAACCAAAGGCCTCTCTCCACATCCTGGAATCTGGTTTTATTGTAGGGAGCAGGACAAAACAGATGCACATTGGGAGCTTGAGGATGTGATGAAGTTGCAGGTTCTTTCCCTCAGACCACACTGAGGCTATTTGGTTTTGAATCAGCCCTAAACATTCAGAAACTGAAAAATAATATGAGGCACGTGGCTCTAAACTGCATTGCCTTCTGATCCAGAAACAGCCAGTTCTGCACTTCTTTTTAGAAGGCAGTCAGGTTCATGCTGAGACAGTAAAATAGTTGTAGGAGACATGAGGTATAAAAGGGTCAGAATTTGGCTCGTCTCTTTCAGACAGCAGCACGCTTCCTTACTGTCTGTCTCCAGAATCCTCCGTGCAAAAGGCCTGAGAACCCACTATATTTGGTAATATCTTGATAGAAATGGGTGAACCTCCTGCAGCTGGGTGTTTTGTGGACCTTTTGCACTAATTTCTAGGGTTTAATTTTCTGTGGATCACTTTCTCAACCTCATATACTTGAATTAAGGCCTAGGGAACCCAGAAGGAATTCAAGGAGTTGCATGCAGGACACAGCCCTTGGCATCTGGTTAAAGGAGATGGCTGACTATATAAGAGCAGCTTGGTTCATGGCAGCACACCAAGCCCCACATACACAGTCAGCCAGATGCATTAAAGTGCATCACAGATTTAAAGAAATGCCAACTAACAGAAAGAGCAATTATTCCCTCAGAAGAAGTACATCCATCATCTAAATGCCACATGTGGCTTGCAAACTTTTAGACATTTGTAACATTCCATACTAAACTGCCTTTTCTCTGCTCCAGAGAGGGCAAATTCTTAAACTCATCAGGCTCATGTTTTATCATTATTACACCACACACACCACGTAGGGCTTGGAAGGGGGTTCCAGGCTATAGTTTGGCCCCTACAACACCTCCTGAGACACAAAAGCACTCTTCCCTACCGTCTGTCCTCAGAATCCTGCAACCAAAGGCCTGAGGACCCATGAGATGGAAATTACAGACATACCAGCAGGGCTGCTGAGACAGTACAATACTGGCTTTCATTGTCAGATTTATAACAGTGAACGCAGCATGGAGAAATACAGCTCTCAGTTTCTATGCAGTGTTGACGGGTGGTTTCTATGGCTGCTCCAAAGAGGCAGCAGTCCCGTGGCTGACTGTAAACAGCAGCCTGCTTTTAAAACCCAAACATGTCTAGTTTTCTTCCTCTCCAGGAGCCCTCTCTCTCCCTATCATCACTGAATTGAAGCTGATTCTTTTTTTAAACTTGCCTCCATTTGTCAGCAGCCTGTAACTAGACAGACTCAGGCCACACTGCATCCGGCCTGACGGGCTGTTATGCTGCCAGGTTTATTTCCAGGTTGCTGTTCCATAGTTACGTTTCAAATGGCCTTTAAGGGTGCAAAACCCTGAAGAAACTCATATTTTCCAGTGCTGGTGCAGAGGATGCATCAGCCAGAAAGAGCCTGTCCTTGTGCGTGGGCCATCTATAGCACTTGGGACTTTACATCTTCACAGCAGTGCACTCAATGCCCCTGGAATGTGAGTAACTAAATCTGCACATCTCCATTTTGCAGCTGGGAACCAGACACACAAAGAGCCTGCTTCTGAGTTCCGCTATGGCCCCCTCATACCGCTCTGGCATCATCCCTGGCCAGAGAACACAGCAATACGACTAGCTGCTGATTTCCAGGGCACAGTGGAGCTGGGGGAGGCAAAGATGGCTTACAGCTACCCATGCCTCCCCAATTCTGTTGTCACATCGGGGCCAAACCATCTCCTCCTGCAAGTTAGGGCAGCCATGAGGATGTTCCAACTTGTGACAGCTACAATGGGTTTCTGGGACTGTTTTGCCAGCCAGGCAGTAGCAGAGGTCATCAAGCTGATGCTCCCTGGCTGCAATTACCACCAACATCCCATTTGGCTCATCTGTCCTGGGTCAGCCCAGGATTCCCCAACACCCGCAGCACAAAGGGATTGAGGATCTGGACCATCAATATTACAGATCCATGGAAGAATGAGTAAAGGAGCCTAATCTCCCAACCCCAAAGCTCATGCCCCTTCTAACGAACCCAAGCTAATATTTCCTCCTAGATTATGTGGCTAATGGGCAATAAAAACAAAGCTGGCAGTAAAAAATGAATTAAAACAGTAACCAGAATTCGGAAAAGACAAGTATCATTTGCTGTCTCCTCTGTGGTGCCCACTGGGCTTTTTTGCTGCCTGTCTCTTTTTCTAATTAATAAAAATGATGATGATTCCTGAGACAATTACGCCTCCCACTGCTAAAGCTGGAAAGGCTTCTTGTGCCACTGCATCCTTTCACGTCAAGAGTCACTTAGTGGGCTCCATTGCTGCTTTGTGATGACATGTTCTCTGGCCATGGCAATTCCTCACAGCTGCACTAGGCAGTTTAACTTGGGGCTACGCAACATATTCACGGGCAAGTTAATCTTCCTATTCTGTAGGACTAGCAGGCTTGAATTAAATGCCCATGACTGAGCCCAGGCCCACAGGACTTTTCCCTAGGGCTGTCCCAGAGAAGATGATCTAAATAAAGCACAAGTGTAATCACTGAATTCAAATAGTTTGTGTGCGGTTAGAAGGTGCCTAGCTCTGAGTCGGTGAACAAGTGCTGGAAGAGCTGGTGTAAAGAGCCTTCCCCTTCCTCGGTGCAGCAGTTGGGCACATTCCTATTCCCTGCACTTTCAGTGGTTTAAAACCCAGGGATTTCAGAGCCACCAAGGTCATAAAAAAAAACTCTACAGGGGAGAAGCAAAGCAAGAGCAGAGCCAGGTCCCTGCCCCCACTCTGCACTGGCCAACAGAGCCGGACTGGCACAGAGAGAAATGTACATGTCGCCTTGTTAAAGAAGGCAGGGCGCATGCTGCTGAGGTGTAGACTCTGCTCTCCCAGTTCTCCCGGAGGCACTGAGCATTATAATGGCTTTGCAAGCAGCTGTTGGCCCAGCCCCTTTCACCCTTCGGTGTCTTTTGCTCTTTTCACCACAAACACAATATAAAAAAAAAAAAAATCAAACGGGCACAGTGGGGTTCAAAGAACCAGGTTTCTTGAGTACACACAACATGCCAGGCCTAGCTACATATACACACTGTGCTGTTCTGGTTGGATTCTGGAGGCTGCTGGCAGCAGCTCTCTGTTTCGCAATATTTCTGGCATGAGGTCTCACATTTATTGTGTAAAGAGCAAAGGTACAACACCCCCTAATGCAGGCGATGGCTTAAAGCCACAGTGTTCTCCATAGTCACCACCAGGTAAAGATAATTCTGCATTACTCTGACAAGGCTTCTTAATAAAGCTGGTTGAATCAAATTTGACAAATTTCCAAATATTTCTCAGATCAGTTATTCGAACATTCATCTTCACTACTTCCCCAGCTCTAGATAATACATTACAAGGCATTCATTTGGTGTTACACTAAAAACCTGCTGAAGGAATCATGGGGAAACCCAGAGCTCTGCTTTCTGTATAAGCAAGTGAAATCCTCAGTGTTGTTCATATCCCTGGAAAGGAAAGTATCACTGAGAAGCTAAATGCTTGTGAGAGGGGGGGGAAAGGGGTCAAGTACACGCTACACTAAACTCTGTTTTATCAAAGCAAACTTTCTTCCACAAAGAAATATTCACAGCTCTGGGAAAGGAAACACTTATCAGATCAACGCTGTTTGCAAAGGAAATGAAAAATGGTCAGTGTTTATAACATAAACTGTTTTTAATGAGCCTAAGTGGAGTATTCTGAGCAAAATGGAGAAGTAAAATGACTTAGAAAAAACAAGCAGAATAACAGAGATTGTGTGATGTGATTGCAATTTATTAATTACCCTAAATCTGCTTTGCACCAGCCACCCGCACTATCCGTCTTTCAATGCCAGCATATGCTCCGTGGGCTGACTGCAAACTGTCATGGAATGAGAAAACCTCTTGCCATGTATGAACGTGAATAACAAGTCTATGTGGCATCACCATTTGTAGCCAGAGAAAAATGATGGGATCACTAGCTACCCACCAAACTATTATATTTACCTTCCAGTGTGATTCTGCAAGAGAATCCCTGATATCAGGCACCATACCCCAGCACTTCCCAAGCTTTCAGGTTTCTTTGTCTAAAAATACTAATGGTCCTATTGCAGTTAGAAAGCAGATGAATCCAAGTTCGAAACCAGTTAAAGGTGGCACATGAGAACAAGAAGCTGGAAGCTTCATTATCCTGGCATAAGTCAGAAACAAAACTTTGGAGCTGAGGATAACTCTTCAAAGAAAGTACAATGAAAATAATATGCTATACACTCATGGGAAGATCAAATAAGACCAACCCACTTTGTTGGTAATTAAGAAGCACGTAAAGTATTGCAGCGTAGGCCTTGATCCCGCAGCTGAATCCAAGCTGTCAGACTTTTGCCACTCCATACAGCCCAACTTGAGTTCAGTGATACGGTGTGTGGATGCAGGAGACCACCAACACAGATCCACTTGTGGGATCAGGGCTGTGCTGCCTTGAGTACTATGACCATGAACAGCAAGGGGCTGTCCATAAGCAATAGTGACTTTTGGAACAAACATGTTAATGATGAAGACAGCCATTGGGTCACTCTGTGCCAAGAATCAACAGTCGTGGAACTTAGGCTGTCTCCACTTTGCCACCCAAATAAATATAGAAGCAGCATATCTCTGGGTGCATAGTGACCTGAGAATTAAATGTGTTTATGAACTGAAGGGAAAAGTTCAGCCCCCACTGTCACTCAGTGGGAAGGATGGTCAGAGACTGATTTGACAAAACTCCATCAAGATTTTCTGGGGGAGGGATCACTAGCTAGACTTCGTTCACAGTTAAGGAGAAGGTGACTCTCTCAAAAGGTGTAAAACCTTCCAATTCTGGGCTGGGTATAAAGCTAATTAGTTGGGGGTGTTTGTTTTTTCAAACTGTAGTTTACACAAATTATTTGCTCTTGCTTAAATTTAAGTTAGTCGGGGCAGTCACAGTGCCAGGCTATTTATGGCATAATGAAAAGTATTCCTCCTGCTCCCCACTGACACCAAGGACTGTCTGGAAAATGGAGACTTGAAGGAAATCATTGAGCCACTGGTAGTCCCAAGGCATTATGATGGCACATTCTGAATTCTAGGCAGGCCATTTTGTCATGGAAACACCAAGTGACAGAATCTTGGCTTAGTTTTGTTGGCACATGCTACAGTCTGACATTCCTAACCATTGCAAAAAATGTGTCCTGTATGCCAAGTGACTGCTCCTATGTGGAGTTCTGACAGAGCTCCACTGATACAGCCCCATCAGCAGCAAGAGATATTCCATGTATCCATAGTGCCATGAATAAAGCTGCTCGACTGGGAAATCTATTGGTAACTTGCCCTGACATTTTGAAGGAAACATAGGAGGGAAATATTCAGATTAATGCAAAATCAGGGGGCAAGGCACAGTCTAATTTAATGAGATACCAGAATTAGGACAAAAATTCTGCCCAGAGATACATACACAGGGTTCAATGAAAGTGAAGCACCTGCACCTCAAAATATGGTAAACAAACATGACTATGGAATAGCATCTTTCCAGGAAGAGTTGGACAGAACCAGAAAAACTATATTAAACTATAATGACCATCATACTTACTAAAAGGAGGTATACTATTGAGAGAGAGAGAGAGAGAGAGAGAGAGAGAGAGAGTCTGCCACTGAAAGGAGGTATACTATTTAGAGAGAGAGAGAGAGAGAGAAAGAGAGACTGCCACTGAGATGAAACATGTAAACATTTCAGATCTGATTCTCATTCACAGTATGGACCCTTTACACCACTCTGGCAGCATAAAAGGACTTTAAAGTGAGTGAAAACTATTCAGGGGCCCTAACCTAACTGAGAATTAACCCGTCCTGTGGCCTGAGGTGAAAGAGATAAATACTTTGGAAGTGAATTTTCTCAGTGACTGATCAGCATATCTACCGTCTAGCCCTTTTGTGCTAGTGCCAAGAACAGATGGTACTGACGGCAAAAGAAGATACAATCTGCACAAGCATCGACTTTTGCAATGTGAATTTATCAGAGTTTGATGGATAAGCAGAACCCTGAGTGAATAATTGTGATTGATTGACAAAAATGGATCAAGCTGAAATACATTAGGAAATCTGGTTTTTGCTAAGAAGCAACGGCTAGAGCCTGTAATTCACAACATGGACTTTTCACTCCTTAAACAGGGTTTAATTCCAAGTTTATGCAATTGGCCTTTCTGTTCCATGGTGCCCATTATGGTTTGCTGTACTAGCATTTAGGATATCAGAGTGACCTGTTTAGGTAATGGTTTTATCCACATTAATTCACAGAATTTACAAGCACCTGAAAGTATAAAGGACCTGGACTGACTGTTTATCACACATGAGTCAGGAAGCAGACAAACAGGTGTTCAGGATTCACCCCTAATTAGTTACGAAATCAGAAATTTCACAGAGTCTATTACTGCTTTCCCCGTACCAACCAAAGTAGCATCGAGGCAGACAGCAACAACATCTTGATCTAAGAAAGCCTCCAGGAAGCATCAATCCAACATTCACAAAAGCACCAACTCTTTTTCCAAAGATGTCTGACCTACGCTCCTTCAGGATGAAATTCTCTTAGATTCTCCTTGAACACAATCTCTGCCATTTTTCATGAACTCCACTTGTGAACCAGCTAGCAACTCAAACTGGATAACCAACAGTAGGAATATAGGCATCAGATCAGTGATCCAGGCACAATGGCCAGTTCCAGAGGTTTCAGATAAAGGTGTAAGAAATCCTACAGGATCCAATGATGCAATAATTTGTCAATAGAAGGATCTTCTTCCCAAACCTCACCAGTTACAAGCTGATGGATGAGAGTTTATACTCAGGAATCTATCACTGCATTCTCTCATTATATTAGCTGCTGGTGAGAAAAGACAGGGGGGTTGTCTATATGGCAAGTCAGTGAGCGGCAAAGTTGGTGAGCTGTAGATTCACACCTTGGCTTGCCGCACACTAAAGTCACCACATAGATAAGCCCTGGGTTGCTACTTTATGCTACTCCTCTAGCAATCACTGGACAAGGTACATTCTAGGGTCTGAAGCTTGTGAGATTGGGGTGGGGAGAGTGATAAGGCAGATGTACAAGCCTGTATTTGTGAGATGTAGTAAGAGTATTTATTTTAGTTTTCTGCCTTTTGCCCAGACTTACTTTCTGCAACCTCACAGAAAAACACAAACACATGACATCACTTAGAGAATAACCTAGTTAGTTACTTTCAATTGGGATCCTTTGCATTCTTGGCACCCAGCATTTGCTGTTGCTTACATGAAAACCAGAACAGGGATTATTTTTCCCATGGCATTTCAAAATAAGGTAAAGGTTGAAAATTGCTTGGAAGTTCACACTGAATGACCCCATCACTCTGTGATCTGTAGGCTGTAAACAGCAGTGCTGCTGGCAGACAGGAAAATTATTATTTCAAGGGAGAAAAAAAATCTGTAAGCAGTAACTTGTAGGATTATGCCAATGTTTTCACCCAGTAGAGGACTACAGAAGTAAATGACAATACACTAATTATTTAGGTCTATAAGTGAAGAGGCAGTATCTATTGGCTCCTGAACTGGGCCTAATTCCGATGTCTATTTTCCGTCTGGAAATACTGAAGCACTTTATTATGAATTTTGACATCACTAGCTCTCAGCACAGACTGTATGCTATGGTCATGTTCTGTAATGGTGGTTAAATTTGGCTCTCGCTGCTCTGCTTGTTATGGCAATTACGGTGAAGCTATGAACATTCTTTCTGGTTCTCCATTCCAGTCCACTGACCTCAGATCGTGCAGCAGCATATTTGGTATGTAAGACCGTCCACTATTCAATACCTAGGGTCAATTAAGGACTGGGAGCCCAATTTTCAGGCACAGGTGAATAGATCCTGTAACTGGATACTGAAATCAACATTTAAAGGGTCAAGGGGGGCTTTACTAAGAGCCAATTTAAGCATCCAGGCTGGATTTGGAAATTTTTCATAGGTACCCACTTAGAGATGTGGGCTCTCTTTGTCCATCTTCTGTTGCATTGGGTGGTTGGTGTCACACCTTCACTGTTACATAGAGATGGCTTTGTATGTGTGCTGAAGACAGTCATTTTTCAAAAAGAAAAGCTCTCCCATGGAAGTGTCCAGCCCCATAATAAGTTGACAGTTTCTAGCCCAAGGCATAGAGGTGCAGAGTGTGTCCCAGGGAGAGGACAGGAATACTTCTGTGTCCTTCTGGACTCCAGAGAACGGGAAGTACTATGTTGATTCTTCTCATTAAGACACTAAGAGCTCATATTGATTAACCACATTATCTTTATTTCAACATTGTAGAACACAGCAGTGAGGACCTGCCACCAGGACCAACCACTCAGTCTTCCCTGCCCCCACCTTCCAGAATGGAGGATGACTTTTGTGTCTGCTCTCATATAACCCACATCCACGTGTAACAACACACCCAATCACCACAGAGAAGAACAAATCAAATCCTATGGCAGCAAACTGGGACTTTCAGAAATGGGTGGCACAAGCAGGAAACAAAAGACACCTTCTGGGGCATTTCTTAGGACACAAAGGTATGGAAAAGGACCCTGGATAGGAATGTCTGGTTTACTGGAACCTATTTGTCCTACATTCAGGTGCTGGATGTCTGTGGAACGATGCAGAGTAATTACTGTTGAGTACTGTTAATGCTGGAGGATGTCTGGATTGTGTGCCCAACTGCCCCTGATTAGCTGCAAAATCTTTGGCAGGTCATTTAAGCTGTAAAATGGGGACATTACTCATGGGGCTGCTGTAAGAAGCGATTGATACTTGGAGGAAAAGTCAGTGTGTAGGTGCCAAATATCATAACGGTTGTTCACATCTATTCCTATTTAGGCAAAGGATGATTAATAAAATAGCGTGAAATCCACGATCTACTGTTCTGGGTTCATTTCTCCCTTCATAGCGTACGTGAGAGGGGAGAAGGCAGGCATGACACTTCTGTCTGCCAACTCCTTACATGAAGTCCCAGGCAACTCCATGCGTTCTCTAACCCCCTTTGGCTAATCAGCTTATCTACATATTGAAAGCCAATTTCTGGAGTAACAGATGCTCCAAATTTATCCTTCAACATCATGAATATGAACTGTCACAATTATCTGATGCCAAACTCTAGCTAGGAACTCAGCCTGTCAGAATATGGCTGGCCAATGAATAAGGTTCAGAGAAGCTCTCATTCAAAACAATCCTAACCATTAAAGAAAAAAATCAGAACCCAGTTTGTTAATTGAGACACATTCTGCATGGAGATGCAAAGCTGAGTACAAACTTAGCAAGGGCTGAAGATGAAACAGAGGAAAGGAAGAACCAAAAATAGTCTCTTAGTGAATCAGAGACATAGGAGACACACAGTGAGCAATGGAACAGGCTGTGTAGGAACACAACTGGAAAATAAAGCATGTGTTATCAAGGACAAAAAAACTGTAGAAGTCAGACCTAAGTACAGTTAGATTAAAGCATCATTTCTCAAACTAGGGTCTGCAGACCCGTGGGGCCCACTGATCAATTCCTCCCCCTCCCTCCCAGCACCTCCTGCACGGCAGGGAACAGCTGTTTAGCGGCATGCAGAAGACGCTGGAGGGAGAAGGAGGAGTGGGGACAGGACGCATTCGGGAGAAGGAACGTAAAGAGGCGGGGTTCCTCAAGTTGCTAAAGTTTGAGAACAGCTGGATTAAAGCAAACCTTCATGGAATATTTATTTGCTTCTAATTGTGTCCATATGCCCTTGTCTTGTTTGTTTTCTTCGACTATCCAGCAAAAAAGACTCCTGGCTGGAATGTTCTAAACAAGTGGATTTTACTCATACATTGGAGCATACTCCGAGAATTCACATATATAAGCAGTCTCGCTGGAATCCTGGTTCTAAGAGTTATGCCCATTCAATCAGAGAACAGGAACAAGCCACGTGTCCAGATGAACCCATACACCATGAGCCCATCCCCAAAAATCATAAGTCAGGCCCTCAAAATTATGAGGGTTTTTAAAATAATAAATATTTTTCTTTTTATTGGCTTTCTAATTTCTGAGCCTTTAGGGTGCACTTGCTTCACATTTTCAAGCTTTATCTTGGCACCATGCAGACTAGAAACTTACTTTTCAATTTTTAGTGAAAGCTGAGATTCTCTTGTAATTTGTTGATGACAGCAGGCTGGGGCTTTAAGAAAAACATCAAATAGGGTGTGAGTTGGAAACACTGTGAATATATGATAATTTCAATGAACAGATAAAGAGGCAAAACATATTAACTTAGTTCTTCATTATGAAATATAATTTCACACAGCCAAAGAAGGAAACCAGTCTAGAAGAACTATAAGAGGCCATCACTAACAAAAAGCACACGGGATCCCCAAAAGCTGGAGCCCTGTTAGTGCAAATGAAAAGGAATGCTGGCAGGACATTCTTTATGAGGTCCTGGTCATTCCCTCCGTCTTGGTTCAAAACAGCTCAAATACAATCATCTTCATAGCACATTGCTAGGTTCATCTTTTCCCCCAGGTATTGGACATGGTGGTGGGAAATTGTTCCACGGGAGGAGGTTGTGGTTGGTTGTCTTAACCTGCAGCACACAGATTGCTGGAGTGTATGGGTCAGAACCCTTTTCACATTTTTACAAACATATATCAAATAAACTAGATGTAAAGAAACCCCCTTTAAAAGCAAATTGGTGATTCTGTTATGTAGGAATTAAAAACAGTGACATTGATTTGATCTAGCAGGAATCTCTGAATTATCTAGTGGACAAAGGATATCAAGGTGCAGTAATTAAACAAAAAGGTCATTTTTAGATCTGTAGTAATTTCAAGTTGGAAAGAATTTTGTTAAACTGATTGTGAGCAGGTGCCTTTCCCAACCTGCTTTAAAACAAAGTCAGGGCACATTATAGGATTAAAAAAAAAAAAGCCCCTTTCCTGGGGTTTGGTTATTAACAAAGATTTTAATAATTACAAAGATCAGCTCGAGCCTTCTCTTTAGGTTCAGCTGCTCCTAGGGTTCCTCCTTCAGGAGTGCCCAGCCCACAGCCTAGATCTTCTGTCTCTAGAGAGCCACTCCCACTTCCTTCAGTGAGTCAGCAGAACCCACTTTACCCTTTCTCAGCATCTACAGCAGCTAATCAGAACAAGGTGTTTCATACAAACTCTCCAAGCCCATTACATTTGTTGTCAATGGAATCTCTTGAAAAGTATCAGTAGCTGTTTTAATAACAACACAAGTCAGTTCCACATTTTACAGAAGCAGAAGAGACGTCAAAATAAGAAGTGAGGCAAAGGCTGTAGGTTTTAGTTACTTCTGCATTTTTACATATAAATAGTGAAAAGCAATTTTTGGTATTTATTTTTCAATAGAGATAAGGGAGTTACCATGGCTACCAGCCTCCAGCAACATGGTTTAAAGGATTAAAAAAAAAGAAACCAGACTAAAGCTTGATATAGTCAGGTCGCTCTGCCCAGTGCTCACACAATGCAAGAGATGATACCAATAGGGGACTTTGAAACCAGTCCATCTGGAAAAGATAGAGCATTGAACATAAAAACAAGCCAAGGATGTAGGAAATGGGACAGACTCGTGCCATGGAGGCACGTTTAGATTCAAGATATTTTAAAGTGTGTGGAACAGCCCAATAGGGGCCGAATAGTGCTATGTTAAGTGTCAGATTTATTAAAGGCCTGGGGCAAATTAAAAGACAACTCCTTCATTAAGAAGATTCATTCCTCTACGCAAGTGGTGGAGCTGGAATATTCTACTTTGTGTGGGTGCAGAAAAAGGGAAGGAAGGATGACTTTGCATCCAAAGCTTTGGCCTGGGACTCAGGAGACGAGGATTCAATTCCTAGCTTTGCCACAAACAGCTTGCGTAACCTTAGGCAGACTCAGGCTACCATGCTTAAAAACAGCATTTAAAAGTTGTGACTCAGGCTGGAGTGTGGTCTCTGAGGATCACCCCACTCTGTAGGCTTTGGTGCCTGAGCCACAACATCTACACAGTTATTTTTAGAGCACTAGCCCAACCCCGCAAGCCCAAGTCTGTCAACTCAAGCTCAGAGGCTCGCTGCCACAGACTGTGTAAACATACTCTATCTGTGCCCCAGTTCCCCATCTGTCAACTGTGTATGACAATGACACTTCCCTGCCCCATAGTGTGTGGTGAGAGTCAAATCATTAATGTTTCAGAGGTGCTCAGACACTACCATGATGGGTGACATAAGTAGGTGACAGATAGAAATGTTGTCGGCCAAAGCTCCCACAGCAGGATATTGAGAGACAATACACTCCACTAGTTAAATGCAAGAAAATCATGTTACATCCAAACAAACTCCAAGGCAAGGACACTCGCTTTGCACATATTAAAAGTCAATGAATGCTTTATTGTCAGCACACACACAGCATAAACTATTTGTGGTATAATGTGACAAATTTGTGACCACCTACAACTTCCAAATTGCAGCTGGAATAGAACGCAGATCTATCTCCTCCAAAAGCACAAGAAACAACAAGTACTGCTCAAAGGTACAGTATAGGGACTCTGACATGCAGATGAGCAGTTCTGATTTCTTCCAGCAGAGGGCAGCAAACTGAGTGTGATGCCTGTGCACAAGAGGAAGAAAGGTTTGTGCATAGATAGCATAATGATGCTGAACTGCAGATGTATCACATACATTAGAATTTGGCTTGTTAGTGTGAATGATCAAGGGTATCTTTTGTTTCAGAGACAGAATATCAAAATTCTACCATTATTTGTCTGCATTTCTCTGGGGATGGGATTGCAAAAGGCCACAAATTTTGGCCTTTCCTTAACATGGGGCCCAAAAGTCAATTTTACCACAATGCACCACATTGACACTCTTTCTTGCTCCAGTCTTCAGCCAACTGAAGGGTAAAATAGGTCAGGCAAATTATTGTCAGTGAATTATGATAAGACCATTTGTAGATTCACCTTGAAGAATTATGCAATGGGAATTTTTCAGTGCCATTGCCTTCAGTATATGAACTCTTTCAACTCAGCCATTTGGAGACCTGCAGAGAAGAGCTGAGCTTGAAGTTCTGGTATGGCACCATAAATTGCTGAGCCAGGGTATGAGGACTCTGGCTGGAACCAGTAAATCAGGCAAATGCCCTCTGGACATTTGGTACCACATTCCAGTTAATAGAAACTTTGGAAGCAGCTCTAGCTGTTCATCCAGGGTCTAATCCAAAACCTAGTAAAGTCAATGGAAAGACGTATACTGACTTCAGTGGGCTTTGAATTGGGCCCTTCAATAGCCAGGAATAGTAGTAGAGTGCTCACTATTAGGGTTGCCAACTTTTTAATCGCACAAAACCAAACATCCTAGCCCCTCCCTACCCCTTCTGCAAAGCTCTGCCCCCACTCACTACATTCCCCCTCTGTCAGTGGGTCACTCTCCCCCACCCTAACTCACTTTCACTGGACTGGGGCAGAGGGCTGGGGTGTGGGAAGGGGTGAGGGCTCCAGCTGGTGATGCTGGCTCTGAGGTGGGGTGGAGGATGAGAGGTTTGGAGTGATGGGGGGTGAGGCTGAGGAATTTGGAGTGCGGGAAGGGATGGTGGATTGAGGCAGAGGATTGGGGTATGGACAGGGGAGAGAGCTCCTGCTGGAGGTGTGGACTCTGGGGTGGGGCCGGGGGGTTCAGGATGTGGGACGGGGCTCTGGGCTGGGGCAGGGGGTTGGAGTGCAGGGGGGTGAGTACTCCAACTGGGGGTGCAGGCTCTGGGGTGGAGCTGGAGATGAGGGGTTTGGAGTGCAAGAGGGGGCTCTGGATTTGGGGTGGCTCAGGGCTGGGGCACGGGCTTACCTCGGGCAGCTCCCACGCTGCGCCCCGGAAGCAGGCAGCAGGTCCAGCTCCAAAACCAGACACCTGGCAACCCTACCTACTATGTCAATCAGATCCACTCTGTCTATGAGATGGGGGCATATTTTGCCCTCAACTCTGTACACAGAGAGCCCAGAGATGCCAAGGGTAGTTTTAAACGTGAAATTAGGGGAGTTCATGTCCCATTAAGTCCTGGTCTACACACAGATTTTTCAGTTAGGGTGCGATTTTTTTTTTTTCAAAATTGCTAAACCCCCCAGTGTGGACCGAATTAGTCCACTAAAAATATGCCTTACATGTAGTGCCTGTTAAGGAATAGCTATACCAGTATATGCATATTAATACCAGCGCAATTGTGTCCACGCTAAGGGTGCTTGTACAGCTTTCACTGTACTGCTGCAGTAAAACAAGACATCTTGTGCTGCGGACAAGGTTTGTCATCTTGACTGGAGCTTTTCCCTTGTTTATTTTTTCTAGTGAAGCAAGTTCTCCAGCGCTATCTCCTCATTTTCAAAAATGGGAAATCTTTGTCATTTCACACATTTCATTAGCTAGCATACTGAAGATGCTGTAGATAGCCACACTTAATCAGCTATTTTCTGTATAAAGAGAGAGACTTTACAAACAGTACCCTCTCTTAAGGATCCATTAAGATTTATCCTTGCATTTCACAAACTATGCAAATGAGGTATTATATAAAGCACTGAGAAGAATATGTGGACATGACTCATTATTTATTGATACAAGTTATTGTTCACAAAAATGTAGCCTCAATTAAACAGAATGTAATATATTTGGAAGAGGAAAAAAATTGTCGGCTGCAGAAGATGATATACTTTTGCAATTTGTTGTCATTTGGCATGTGTATGGTGTTAATTTACTGAGGGAAGAAAGATAATTTGTGCTTATATAATTGGGGCTGTTTAAAATTTAAATGAAGAATATAATTATGGGGTCTCATAGTTTCTCAAACTGATTTTTTCTCCCCTGCCTCCTCTACCTTCATTCTCTACAGTCTCCTGATGCTGAAATTGAATATTTAGAAGTTCAGGCTCCATTGTCCCTCCAGCTACAAGTCACATCTCGTACAATTCTGCAAGCTGCTGCCTCGACTCAGTGCCTGTTGAGGGGGCTCAGCCCTTCACATGATCTGCCTCCCAATTTGTACTACTCTAAGCATTCCCATTACCTTAAATCACAAGCAAAACACACTGAGATGACTCTCTTGCAGTGCCAGCAGCGTCAGCAAATTTTAACACTAGTTTGTTTGTGTTTTCTTAAGCCTCATGACGTCCTTTGTGCATTTGGCTTGATAGCTTGAAATTTGTTGATGCTTCTGGTGCCACGGGAGGTTGGAAGAGTTGCAATGTGATTTGCCCATGGGATTTAAAGCACCAGGAACTTGTAGAGTGGTACAAATTAAGGGCTCTATCCTGCAGGGCGCTGAGATCCCACAACTCTCAGTGCCTGATCTAGGCCTACATGTGGAGGATCTAACCACTGATTCCACATGTTGGATACCAAATTTCAGCAAAGTTCAGTAGAAATGTACAGAATTAAGCTAGTGGAGTCAGAAAAAAAGAAACCAGTTTCAGAGGCAATGGGGACCTACAATTATACTGTACATTTAAATTTTAAACAGCCCCAATCATATAAACCCAAATTATCTTTCTGTCCCTCAATAAATTATCACCACACATAGCTCAGCCATAGAACAATGAATTGCAAAAGTATATCATCAAATGAAGCAATTCCTTCCCCTCTCCCTATTCCCTCCCACTCCCCGACACCTAGTATCATGCTTCATTGCAGGTTTGCAATAGTTCCAAACATGTTCATTATCGTAATGAAATATCATGATAACTTCTTACGGAAAGATGGTAATTGTCATAAATCTTCTATTCTCACTTGTTCAAATGCAATGTATATAAAAGGGGTGCCTGCTTTCCTTCTCAATGTACATCCAGGCTTCATCTGAAACAGCTGTCTACTGCATAATTGTTCTAACAACCAACTCTGACAGCCAGCCACAAATAGGAGGCTCTGATTACCCACAATTAGACCTGGTTTATGGGTCACTTGGGAATTTTGATTAGACCTATACATTTTTCAAAGAAGGCAGAAAAGAAAAAATGACTAGGAAGAATAGATGTTGGTGCATTCAAAGTTTTTTCCTGGGAACAGAGGCATGCAAGTTTCTAACACATATTATTTTATAAATGAACATGGGCAATCAACACAGGCAAAAGAAGCAAGTCATTCTACTCTACAGTCAGAAATAATTCAAGAAAAACACCGGGGAGACTCAGACCAGGTGTGAGAGAGAGGAAGAGGCTCTAAGAACGTGAAGCAGTTCCACGTAAAAGACTGTGGGGCAGATTTTCAAATGCTCCTTAAGAATTTTGGAACATAAGTCCCAGCCAAGGTCTATGGGGATTGTACTAAATTCTTAAGGCATTTCTCAAAATCTCCTCCTGGAACGGAAGCACATTGGACCAGTAACAAGAACAAAGGCCCAGATATCAGCATGCATTGCTGGAACGCATATGTAACCCTGTGGTGAGTATGTGTTACAGGTCCCCTCTGTGCAGTTGTGCAGAAGATATGAATTATTATAGCCCAGCCACGGACTGTTGGCTCTTTAGCTCATGTTTTTAACTCTGGAGGTCACCAGTTCAAGCCTCAGTGACTCAGCCAAGATGGCAGCTGTCACATGCCCCCTGTTGGTTCTCAGCTCCCAGGCTGGATCCCTGCCAGCTGCCGCCCCTGCAAATGGGCTGCCCCAAGCAGCTGCTTGCTTTGCTGGTGCCTAGTTGCTCCTGCTTGCTATGATGAGCCCATCAATAAAATCCCATAACTCTTTGATAAAGCGTGGGACCAGAAAAAGCCTCCAGAACAAGGAGAAAATGACAGATCACCTTTCCTTGGTACATAATAAGTGATTGCACTATCTGGCAAGGGATTACACGCCTTTCAGCAACACGTAAAATCTTCTGTAATGTCATCTTAAGCAGAATAAAGGAAACAGTTGAGCCAAAACTAAGGGGAGAGCAGGCTGACTTTCCACCCTGCAAACCATGCGCCAACCAGATTTTCACCCTAAGAATAATCACCGAAGAGAGCAAAACTAATCATAATCAACTCCATAGGGTTCCAGAAAGCATCCGTCAGTCTTTTTGTGGTTCACTCTGGCACACCTTGAAGTGTTTGGTATGCCAAAAAAAATAATTAACTTCATCAAGGCCTCATATCAAGGCGCACCTTGCACAGTTAAAGCAAATGGCAAAACATAGACACTGGTATCAAACAAAAATGTATTCTCACCCCCTCGTTTGGCATTGCCATTGACTTCATTATGAGAAACAGTGTAGACATCCACAACACAGGCATCATATGGCCCAAGAACAGTACACTAGAAGATCTAGATTTTACTGATGACATCGTCTTCAAAGCTACCGCGCAACAAACTACACAAAGCAAAAGCCGAAAGACTGTCCAGCACCACACAAAAAAAAGAAAGAATTAATAATCAGTTATGAAAAAACTACTCAAATAAGAACCCCAGCAACAACCAATGCAAGCATTACTTTAGAAGGCAACAGAATAATAAATCAATAAAAAATATCTAACTTTTCTATAGGACAAGCAGAGAGTCAATTCACATACCTTGGCATTAACATGCAAGCCAACAGAGAAGTCCAGAAGGAAATCATGTCATGAACTGGCAAGAAAGAAGCTGTATTTACCAGTTCAAACACGATCTGGTCTTCGAAAATCTACATTTTAAAGACTAAATTATAGATCTTCAATTCAAATGTTATTTCCATCTTAACATATGGATGTAAAAGCTAGAAATCCATCAAAGTACAGACAGACATCTAAATGCCTTCAACAGCAAATACCTTAAAAAAATGAGGTATTAAATTGAATGAATTTATAACAAATACCGAGATTCGTCAGGGAGTTCAACAACCTCTTATTTCTAAAGTTATCCAGAAAAGAAGATGGAAATATCTGGGACATGTGTTAAGAATTAAGCCAGAGTATCTGCCATGCAGGCATGCCATTGGGCAGTTGGAGGAATACGTAAAAGGGGCCTACCAAAATGATCCCTCCATAGAACACTTCTCAGAAAGGGAAAATTTATGAGACTTAACGATGGAGAGCACATGCAAAGAGCAGCCAGCGATAGACAGGAAAGGCAGAACCTTGTTTGTGCCCTACATTCTGACTAATGGTGCAAGAAGGATTTAGCTTTCATACATTTTAACAGCCTGTGGTCTCTGCACCATTCAACCATGTAAATAAAGATTTCATGGAAAAAAGTGTAAGCCAGTAATCTTTGAAAAGAGATGGAATTCAATATAAAATAAAACTAACAATGCTTTCAACTACTTTAGGGGCAGCATGGTCTGGAAGAATGAGCTCTGAGTTCAAATCCAGACAGGTACTGACTCCCCTGGCCTTGGGGAAATCACTTCACCCCCCCGCCTCAGTTTCCCAATCTGTAAAATGGGGATAATGCTGCTCATTCACTTAGGTGAGGATTAATTAGAGAGTTCAAGGCCAGGAGGGACCACAAAGATTATCTTCTAGTCTGACCTTCTGTATAACACAGGCCAGAGAATTTCATCTAGTTAATGTCTGTGCAGTGCTCTAAAGATGTAAGTATTATTACCCTAAGAGAGCACCTTTCACATGAGGTTATCAAGATGCATTTTTTTCTCTTTAGTAAACCATCATCAAACTAAGTACAACTCTGCAGTTACCATTCCAAGTCGAGTCACATCTTTTCCCTTTACAGCACATGCCCTGCTGGTTTTCTCAGGGTACGTTTTCAACATGAGGTTTTGTTCTAACTACTCTGTAACCTACAATTGTTAGGATTTGTTTGTTGGGCTTTTCTGGAAGGATGTGGGTGGAACAGTATTGCTTTTTATTGTGAGCAAAATGTAACATGTCTGCGTGCCCCCAGTACATGTGTGATTTAGATGTTCAGCTTTTGGCCCATTAAATATTTCTAAGTCCTGTGGTAAATGTCTTTCTCTGACACGCTGTCCAGTCTTTGCCCTTTTATAAGTCCAGTTATCAATTCGGGACATGACTAAAGAGAAGAGGTTTATGCTAAATTTATGCACCAGATCTTCTGCCAGTGTAAATTGGCCTAGCTCCATTAAAGTCAACAGAGCCAGGCCAATTTACATCAGCGAAGAATCTGGCACTACATATTTATTGCTTTAAAAAAAACCCAAACCTCTAATTTGGAAGCTGCATTTGTTTACAGCTGGGGATGTATATATAGGAGAATTTAGGGCTGTGATGTGAAGAGCAAAGTGCAAGCGCAAATCATTTGGTAATGTTGAAATTCTCTTGCAAAGTCCTACAAAACTGGGCAAGTAACTTAGTTACCCATGCTCTATATTGTGCAATAGAACTCAGCGTGATAACGTAAGGCAGTGTAGTCCAGAGGTAAGGCATTGTATTGTGACTCAAAAGTCTTAGATTCTATTCCCAGATCTGTCAAGGACCTTAGACAAGTCAGTTTCCTTCCATCATTTGCATAGTGCATAGCATAATGGAGCGCTGAGGTTGATTGAGGCCAGGCACCTCTGTTATACAAATACCTCTGTATTTGTTATCTGTATTGTGGTCGTGTCTAGCAGTCATGGACCAAAACCTCATTATAGACCCAAAATAGTTACAGATTTGTCACCAGAGATCTGATCATGAAATCAATGGGAATCTTTCCATTGACTTCAGTGGGCTTTGGCTTAGGCCTCAAGTCCTTAAAGCACCTTGAGGCAAGTCTACTAACCACGCTAATAATGTTGCCAAGTTTCACATAAAGATTTAATGTATCACAGTGAATTCGGCAAAACTCCAGTTTACATTAATCAAATTCCTCTTAAACTAGGTGATTCAATAGAAGACTGAGCTCAGGCTCCTATTAAGAAGCTGGAAATTTAACATAATAAATACATTACTGTCGAGATTACAGTTTTAGTTACAAACAGAAAAGAAACCCTCATGTGAGTAAATCACAAGTGTTTTTTTCTTACTTGTCAAATTCCAGTTAGATTAGACTATCAGGGAGACAGAGCACCGGACATGAAGTTCCGATCTGGAACTGGATCAGTTGGGGGAGATTATATCTAGGGTTATGATTTGGACCCCGTTTGTCTGACATACAGATCCCACCCCTTTCCTGGAAAAAAGGACCATCCTGTCAATTTATAGCACAACATTGGACTGAGCAACATCTATGAGAAAGATGCCAGAGAAAGCCAGTGGCACGGCCAGATTGCATCTGTGAAGGCTAGAGTGGATCCAGACTCAGCACATTCCTCAGATACCTTAGCCAAATCCCCTTTCCAGCCAGCCACGCCCACCTTCAGGGCTGCACTGTTTCGCTACAGGATGTCACAATGAAGCCAGGTGTTGAGCGCCTTGCACCATCACAAATGCTGTGGGTGAGGTTTGACACCAGTGAGTTCCCTGCCCGCTGGGCAGCAGTAACAGAAAATATCTGAACCTGGAGCGGAATCAGGCCCCCAGTCTTAAACGAGAAGATTCAGATTTGCAGTGTGAACCCTTCCCAGGTCATAGGTGAGAGCAGGTTGGATAACCTGTTAGTATTGCCCTGGTTCATGTATGTACACGCCAGGAATGTAGGAATCTCAGGACTCTGCATGGACACACTCATCCTACACCTTTTGTTGTCAGTCTTCCTTGATGCATGAACACTTCTTCCACAATATTGGCACATGTTTATCACCACCTCTCAAGGCAGGATCTTACCAGACAGAACAACCCTGCATGATACTCAACACAAGGAGAGTTATATATTTTGTTCCATAAGTATTGCCCTTACACACGCTTACGCCCCAGTATCATGGTATGCAATGTGATCCCTATTGAAAACAAGTCTCCCATTCACTTAAGTGGTAACAGGATGCTTCTGGGTAGTTCTATGGGCTTCTATCACCATTGAGTCTGAGTATCTCACAAACAGTGAATGTACTCTCATAGCAACTCTATCAATAGAAAGAATCACTATCCCAATTTCACATATGGGAAACTAAGGCACAGAGTAATGAAGTGACTTGCCAAAGGTTGCGCAGGGAGTCCATGGCAGAGTCAGGAATACAGCCAACGTCCCCTGAGTCCTCACTCAGAACCTTAAACTTAAGGCTCACATCTGTACATGTATCACCCCATATGCTGTACAGTCACTTACCAAAATAGCAGAATCGCCCTGGGAGGCACCTGGACAGAAGTGCTATACAGATGCAAGATTATTATCATTATTACCTAACTAATGCATACAATTTTATGTGCACTCAAGTGATCAAGATAACAATAATGTCTCGGCACCAGTATACAGCACCTCTGATGCAAAATGTCGCCGCGTTATAAACTGAACATAAAGGGGAAAAGAGACTGATTTTTGAGAAATATTCTGAATAAACCTTTGGGAGCTGTTTCTATTAAGATTTAAATGTGACTAGCAAACTGAAATATTTCTATAGCCAGGATTTATCATTACAACTTTACACTTCTATTGTGGTCACAGGGGAATCTAGACAGTGCATTACAAAAATGAATTAAACCTCACATCATGCCCGTGAATTACATATTACATATTATAATTTCCATTTATACAGATGCGGAAAGCGAGCCACAGAGAGATTAAGTGCCATTCCCAGGTCCCATGGCAAGTCAATGGCACAAATCCTAACTAACAAACAACCCCCTGCTCCAACCATTAGATCCAACTCATTTCCTACTGCAAGGGTAGAGAACTTACGACTGCATCTTTCTGTTTTAGGGTGTATGGAATGTTGAGTTTATATATAAGATCATTTAAAGGAAACAGGAATCCACCTGCATAAAGGAAAGTTATAAAATAACCAATTCAGAGAGAAGTTTTATACTGCTAATCTACTGATGTGTTTTGCTTTCATTTTTGCCTCATTTTATATCAGTTTCCAGGCATCTTTTATGTTAATTTCACAACGAGCAAATCCAGGCAACAAAACTTCTCACTGGGTTTTGTTCCATGAATTACCATATATAATGATGCTGTGACACAGCATACTCTGCCTGCTGCACAGGATTTATCACACACACTCTAGTATTCCCGAACAGGACGGCTCTGCCATGAAATGTATGTGGTTTGAAAGAAGATGGACACATTTCTAGGATGGTTACAAAGATGCAATATCATTTATCTTCTACGAGGCATGTTTGATCAAATCAGAGCCTGTAAACCAAGACCTCTGCTGCCGCGTATGCTGGAGAGTGAGAGAGAGAGTTGTTTTTGTGGGAATGATCTAGCAAGGGGAAAATGCCGAAGTGAGCAGCACACATTTGTGTAAAGCATGCTGCAGCATTACTTGGCACCACACTTGGCAAGTCAAGCTTCTACTCATGTCAGCAGTCTTGGCTCTTTTGGAGGAAGCTTGACAGGATGGCAGAAGAACTGTACATTCTCCACTCCCACTTTGATGAGGCCCCACCCCCATCCTTTGAACACCAGCAGCAATTAAAGTGTGCTTGGACAGTGCTGTCTGATTGGCCTGGAAAGTAATGCAACCTCTATTTTTGATCAGTGTTCTTCCTCTGAGGGAAATAAAAGATTTAATGAGAGTCCAAGGGGCATCTCCCTAAACTTGGAAAGGAAAAATTAAAAAAAAAAAGTAGTGTTGCTAATCATTGCAACACACTAAAACAGGGCCAGAGTTTAGAGGCTTAACTGACTTTGTTGAGTAACTGATTAGAATGAAAAAAGAACAGGTTACAGTCAGAGGCTTTACTAAACTAACATGAGTTAATTAGATCCTCTTGAGCTAAATATTGATACACACCTCAATGTTGCAACATCCTCAAAATAGCATGAGGTACCACTCCAAGAAGATTGGAATTGTCTCTGGTTTGCTGCTTTGGTAGGACAGCACCTGGGATATGGCTTTATACTGCACTGGTAAGCCTGCACCTTTTGAGAACAATCCATGGGGTGAGGTCAGTCCTGCTCTGAGCAGTGCTGGAATAACAGAATCACATTTGGGCCCATGCCTCAGAAACAACGATGAAAAAACAAATCAGGACAATGACAATGGGGCAAGGATTCAGCAGATGAAATTGCTGTAGCAAATCCACAACCACCCAGGACTCCCTGACTGCCACTACGCTGAACACCACGGTGAGCTGGAATTTCATGCAATAGCTAGAATAGAATCCTCCTGCTCCAAAAGCCCAGGCCGTAATTTTGAGTTAAAAGTTGGCAGTATAAGGATACATAGTGGAGCAGTTCTGATTCTATCCACTAGAGGGCAGAGGTCCTCAGACACTAACCAGTTCATGCTATTGTCACCATTAAATGCAGCTCAAAAGTGCCCATCACTTCAGTACACGAGCAGCCTTTCTGGAGTTATGAAAAATATCAATTTCTAGCAGAAGGAACTAAACTCCTCTCCACTCTCACCTTCTTAAAGGACCCCAGTCGCTGGAGGCTTGAATTCACAGCTCAGTGCTTAGGAGAAGGCCTGCACAAAGAGATGAGACTTACCCCAAGTCTTAAAAGGGGCAGGTTTAGTCCTATCCCTGGCAGGAGCAAATTTCACAGCAGAAAGAATCAATGATTTTGGTGAGAATGAGAGGGAATTTGATTTAGCCGGCGGGAGGCTAGGTTAAGTGAGATGTAACCAGGTCCAGCTCCAGGTACCAGCGAAGGAAGCAGGTGCCTGGGGTGGCCAATAGAAAGGGGAGGCACACCTGGGTGTTCGGCGGCACTTCGGCAGCAGCTCAAACACTCCGCTTTAGCATTCTGTGGTGGGTCCTTCACTCCATTTCTTCCTCAGTGGCACTTGGGAAGCAGCTCAATCATTTTGTTTTTGTTTTTTTTCCTTCACTGCTTGGGGCAGCAAAAAACCTGGAGCCAGCCCTGGATGTGACCCTGAGTGCTCCAGTAAAGATGGGGAAGAGGGTAGGTTATGGAAATTAACAATTAAAATCAGGAATTGTAGGCTAAAATTGAAGGGGAAAAAGATAATTTAGCTTTACTATAATCGGACTAAGTCAGTGGGAGTTCTGTCTGCATGGGGACTGCAAGTATAACACTTCAGTCTAATGAAATGATTGTTAATTCCTTTAGCATCTACTGCAGTAGCTGTTATATATACTTTTATATTTCCACTTGAATTCAGCATCAGTTGTACATGCTCTTTTAAAGCAGATTACTTGTTAGTAAAACCAATGATTTCAATTGACATTACTCCTGATTCCTCTTTCAGTTACATGAATGACAATCTGACTACTCTACATATGATCTGCATGCGCTCTGTATACATGTATGCATTACTTGTAGGGGCAGAATTTATGTCCCCTTGCAGATTTCTTTGCTTCCCCGCAGAAAAATGACACTCTGACAGGGAAGCAAAGGGAGACCAGAGCAGTCAGGTGACCCTCCCTAACAATATGTTTCGGGTACTAAGGGCAGCCGACAGAAAGGTAAATCACTGTGGGGCAGAGGGTGGGACTCCGGAAGACCCAGCTCGTGGCTCTTACCCTGTGCCAGGCTCAGCTGCTACTCCTGGTTGGGCTGGGGAAGATAGGACGACTTCTTTCCCTGCAAGATATCTGGGGCCATGTCAGACCCACCTCCATATTTCTCCCCCAGTTGTAGGAAGTTCTGCAACCTCCCCTCCCTCCCCCATTTCCTGCACCCATTGCTCCTCAGCTGCAGAGGGAGAGATCACTATACAGGGAGCTGTTCCCCTGTCCGCCTAACCCCTGTGCATCCAGATCCCCTCATACCCAGACCCTCCCACCGAGCCTCCCCTCACCATACCCAGAACCCCCTCTGACAAGCCCCACTCCCACTGCACCTAGTCCACCCCAATGAGCCACCTGCACCCGGATCCCCACCCTACCGAGCCTCAACCAGCTGCACCCGGATCCCCACCCCATTGAGTCCCACTCCCCCATCTGGACCCCCACCCACTGAACCTCACTGCTGAGTTTGTGTCCCGGGGGGAAGCTGCACAGTGATCTCCCACCTCTGTGCAGCCTGTGGCCTGTGCTCCCCAATGCCATGCTGAAGCCTCCACATTTATTTGACAAATACAATTTGCAGAATTCTGCAGAACTTTAAAAGTGTGTGTGCAGAATTTTTATTTTTTTGGCACAGAATGCCCTCAGGAGTAATGCATGTTTATCACACACATCTCAGGAAGGTTTATCATACTAAAAACATAATCAGACATTTTACATTTAATGTTACCCATAATTTTTTTCCATCCTCTACTGACTTTGCAAAGATTATCCAATGTAACCAGACCAAAACTGGTTACTTCACTCACATTAGTAGCTCCATTGGTTTCTATTCACCCAGAATTACGCACCATATAAAACCAATGCACAAGTCATCTCTTCTCCATTGAAACATTTTAGCCTTAACTCTGATAAAACGCAATGCAAAAGGTAAAACAGCCCTTTTTGCAAGTCATAGAACAGATCTAAACCCTTTTGCCATGAGTACCATTATTCAGCTGTTCAGATACAAGTTTAATAAAATAATGTGACTACAGTGACCAGATGTCCCGATTTTATAGGGACAGTCCCGATTATATGGGTCTTTTTCTTACATAGGATCTTATTCCCCCCTATCCCCTCTCCTGATTTTTCACATTTGCTGTCTGGTCACCCTAAATGTGACTCGCAAACTGGAGGCCTAAACAGTTGCCACCGTGATTATATGTGCAAACATGCAGCGGTGGAGACTTCCACTCAGCACAAACATGCATGCACCAGGAAGGTTTAAATTAAGCCATGTCAGTTTAAAACACCTTGAGTGAGAGCACCAAAACTGAAACAAAAGTGTCATTGTGAGACATATTGTGAAAGTCACAGATTTCTTTGGCAGCTTGGATTGTTCGCTCTGGGACTCTCCACCTGCCAGACTGTAAGGTTCCTTGTGCACGGTGGAAATTCAAGGAAGCTGCCCCAGAATTAGCACCTCTTGGAGCCTGCCAGTTTAACTGAGAGGAAGTCTTCTCCCACAAGCCTTGCCAGAGAGGAGGTGGAAGTCACACAGTGCAGAGGTAAGGCCCTCTGGACTCCCTAAGCCCCAAATCCCCCTACAGAATGCACGGACTTGCAGGGGCAGAAAAGACCTTCTTTGTTCACACACTCCCCCTGGAAGGCCACCCTCCAACCTCCAGGGGAGTAGCAAAAGTTCTTTGCCTTCCTTCAATATGTCCTCTTCATGACTGTTTTCTCCCTTCCCCAGTGGGGCCCTAATGACTAAAACCAAAGGACAAAGACAGCTGGTGACATCACAGCGTCTGGGAAAATAGCACTTTCCACGGAGACTCTCTTGCATTCTGTGGGGCCTTCCATCCAAGCCGCCCAAACCATTTTCTAAACATTGAAGAATGCAGCCTCACGGCATCCCCCAAGGCAGGGTGGTTTTATTAACCTCAATAGGAAACAGTGGTGCAGAGTATCGCCCAAGGACAGCCAGAGAATCTGTGGCAGAAAATGGAAACCAGCTCTTTTTACTTCTAGGCCTGTGCCTTCCTCCCACCCAAATCTGACACGGGACCAGGCTTAGATGAGTGCCCGATGCCATGTATTACTCGCTTATAGCGTTGGGAGAACAGTGACAACTGCTTTATTTACCCTCATCTCATGGAATTCAGCCCCCAAGAAACAGATGCCTAGATATCAGGATTAACTAGGGGCTCCAAGAATGGAGTACCAAATAGACAGGGCAAAGGGGAAGCGCAGAAAGAGATTCAAATACCCATGAGAGGAGCAGTTCTGCCACACACTAAGATGCAGAAATACAAAGTTGAGGGAGCCCACGGATGCCATGGGAAGACAATCTGAGTCCTGTTCAATGGGAATGAACTGTCAGTTACCGGCTCTCACAGCTTTGTTGCTGCTTTAGGAGAGTGCACCCAATTGCCAGCTGCTAGGCTGAAATATTCAAAGAAGTTGAAGGGAGGTGGGTGCCCAAATCTCATAGAAATTCAATGGAATCTGGGTGTTTAATTCTCTTAGTTGCTTTGGAAAATCCCAGCTCTCATGCTATGCGAATGCCATCCTCCTCAGATCACACCATCGTTCAGGGCGGACATGTCATCATGCATTAAGAATTTGGAGCCTAATCCAATGCCCAAGAAACCTTTCCATTGACTTCCATGGGTGTTGGACTGGGGCCTCAGTGAGAAGATCCAGTGGCCATTACTATCTTAAAAACATGCAGTTAGTAATTCCATGCCCAGACACAGCAGACACTGCGCACTTCACACCCAGGCAGAAAGATTTTTAACATTCTCCTCTCGCACAGCATGAACCAGGAGTCAGTGGATTTGGGCCCATGTAAAACCAGCATAACTGAGAGGAGTTAACTCTCACTTCAGGGAATTTGCTCTTCTATCACACACAAGCCAATTCTGGTTTTCTTTCCCAAAAAATGTATTGCTTTATCCTACCACTTCGAGGGTTAGTCACAAAGCTTTTTGCATTGCTGTCCACTTACTCGGTGTCCGGTTTCACTCCCACCAGTTTTTTTGGTTTTGGGGCTCCCTTGTGAATTAAAAGTCTTCCAGTAATGTGGTAACAGCCAGATGCTCGATGTTGCCTCTCTAGGTACCTATTTGAAGGCTGGAAATTTGAAACCTTTTATTTAAACCTCAGCCATCTTCCAAAACACAACCTAAGAGATCAAAATTACTGTGCTTTCAAATTACTGAGAGCAGCAGGTGGGCTACAAGGACACAATCTGTTATAAACATGATGCTGTCTACATAATGGTAGATGCTTAATCTCGGCAGTGTTTAATGGCCAACATGCTGGAGTAAAGTGCAGAATGATTTATGGATCTTAAATATCTTTTTCGTAATAGAAGCCTGGATTCCAAGAAGGGTAACACAATATATGGATCAGACTATTCTGATTATGTCTCAACCCTCTCATACGGCACCCAGGTAACATTTCAGGCTATTCATATCCTGGGATAGCTTAACGGACAAATCTTCCGATTGAAACAGGCTTCTTGCGGTGGTTTGAGCTTTTCATCCTTCTGAGGCACAGTAGATACAATGAATGGTTTTAGCAGAAGGAAAGCCTACAAACAGAACAGGAAGCTTGTCTCAGACAAGAACTTACAAAAATCAGGATACTGCCTGCTCTGCACAGATATTAAAGATACTGTGGCACATTTGGGTCCCAACCCCACAAACTGACTCTCACGAGAATTCCCTAGGTAGGGAGAAATTTTGGCCAAGGTCCTGGGGACAATTTTTATATTAAAGTGTCCGAACCTGTAATTCTTGCTCCCTCCCTGCACAGTTGTGTGCCAGATGCATGCTGTCTGCCCCCTGGAGACAAAAACACTTTTAAATTGGAGGCCTACACATTTTCAGATGTGGTTAGTGATTTTGCACATCTCTGATGACCACCATAAAGGGTATTGACCTGGGAACCACCATAGACAAAAACAGGAGCTACTACAGCTTGAGGCAAAGCTGGATGGCTGGGGCTGTAGCAGCTCAAATCCCTGTGCAGATCAGCACAACGGGAGGGGGTCTGTGTCACTCAATCGCACCCTTTTAAAAGTGTCTCATAGTTGGGCACCCAACAATCACTAGTCATTTTAGAAAAATGTTGGCCCTATTGAATATTTCCTGCTGCTTCCCAAGAGTCTTCTCTGATAATATGTGGACTTTTCAGTGACCAAAATCCCACACCTGCCTCCATCTCTGATCACAGAAACGAACGGCTGGAAGGGATCTCAGGTCATCTAGTCCAGCCCCCTGCATTGAGGCAGTACCAAGTACATCTAGACCAGCGGTTCTCAAACTTCATTGCAACCCCCTTCTGACAACAATAATTACTACATGGCTCCCCCAGCCCCACGTGGGATTGAAGCGTGCGGGGGGGTGTTTGAAGACAGGGGCGGGGCAAGGGTGTTCGATTTTGTGTGAGTAGAAAATTGGCAACCTGAATTTAACCCTAATCTCCCTTGCTGCAGATTAAGCTGATTACATCTTGTTTTACCTTCAGTGGACAGAGATGCGTAGATTCCAAGGCCAGAAGGGACCGCAGTGATCATCTAGTCTGACCCCTTGTATAACCCCTTGTCAAGCTTCCTCACGATAATCCTAGAGCAGATCTTTTAGGCACGAAGAACAACTGATCACCATCCTCTGTATAACAGCCCTTACGTATTTGAAGACTATTATCAAGTGTTCCCCGACCCCCACATTCCACAAGTCTTCTTTTCTCAAGACCAAACATGTACATTTATTTAACCTTCCCTCCCGGGTCCAGGTTTTCTAAACCCTTAATCATCATTTTTTGTTGCTCTCCTCTGGACTTCATTTGTCCATGTGCGATGCCCAAAACTGGACACAGTCCTCCAGCTGACTGAGGCCTCACCAGTGCTGAGTACAGCACAACAATTACCTCCCACATCTTACATACGACACTCATGCACTATGCCACAGAAAGGCATTAGCTTTTTCATAACTGCATCGCATTGTTAGCTGATATTCAGTCTGTGATTCTTTCGAAGGCCCAGGTCCCTTTCTGCAGTACTTGGGACACGTGTGGAAAGAAAAAAAAACAACACAAAACAGTGGTAAAATGTTAACAGTAATGGTCAATGTTCAAGGGTTTTTTGTTTTTTATCTCTGAGCAAAGAATCTGAGTTGTATTGATAATGCATCACAGGAGATAAACAGTACATGTAAAACAGCAGAGGTGCACAGCTATATTTAGAAGCACTGGATTCAGGATTGAACCAATATGTCATGGCATGCATGGTGCGGATCCAAATGTGCAGAGGAAGAAAAAAGCCTCGCAAAGACTGAGAGAGAGCTTGAAAGTGATGTCCCACCTAAATGAACTGGAAACAAATTGCTCTTACAGCCTTGACAGCAAATCACAAGGTAATTGTCTCTTTCCACAGAAGTTATTGTAATATATACAAAAAAATTGATCACCATGAAACAAAGTTTACTCTGTGGCACTTTTACTGTTCTGCTGATGGGCTAGTTAAGAAAATGCTGAATAAATTATGAAACAATAGAAAGAAGGTGGCTCATTACAAGAAGTGTTCAATATAACAATTTTAAAAGGCTATAACACAGGTTTATTGAAGTTGGCAGGGCTTATAAATCCCAACTCCCATTACTTGGCCATGAAAAAAAAGAGGTGTCCTTCACTTGGTCATTGGCAATTTCAAACCTAAATGGCCTTGGTACAGAATAATAAGTTATTCACATGCTTGAAGATCCTCATGCTTACGGTACAATGTGCCAGACATCATGACGAATGTGGTATTTCATAGCGCCATGTGTCCTCTGTGTGTGATTTGTTCTTGAGGTGTATCCAGTTGACCAAGTATTTGTGTCATCTGAGATGCCTCGCTAACTGCAGCATGTTGTCAAAGGGTCAGAACAGCCATCTAGGGACATCTGGCTTTGAAAAGCTTGTATTAGTTCAGAAGGAACCTGATCATTAATATTACTTGTATTGCCGTAGTGCAGAGGGCCCCTAGTCACAGAGCAGGATACTGGCATGTCAGGCATTGTTTAAACACAGAGCTGAGGACTTCAGTTAGGATGTCCATGTCTGCCTCTGGGTATTCCAGTGGGCAATTAGAGGCCTAAACTAGGTATTTGGGCCCTTGAGAAATAACTCAGTGCCTGTTTAAGCACTGAGACGCACTGCAGCTCCCTCATGCACAGTCCATCCTACATCCAATGAGCTTTACTTTGTGGAAAAAAGTCCCCTTGACATTCAGAGCTGGCCTGTGTGGGTATTTTTTTTTTTTTTGAAGGGACATGCTGGGCAAGTCACTCACCTAAGGTACTGCTGAGAGGACAGTGGTACTGGAATGCTAGAATGATTAGTCTTGAGCTCCTGTAGGCAATAGGTCAGAAACTAGGACTGTATGAGGAAATAAGCCCAGAGCATAAAAATAGCATCACGTCCAAGATGTTTTAGTCATTTTAGCAGGATGGGGAAAACGCATGATTTTAAGCCAGGTGGAGATCCAGTTCTATGATACCTATGCAGAGGGGAGAGACAACAAAACCAACACCTCTCCCCGCACACACACACATACACCTTACACCCTTCCTACTCACTGCCCCAGTTCCACCCCTCTGCTGCACACATAAACAAGGAGAAGCAGCATCCCCTAGGTTTGTAGTTAGGACCATCCAGCAACTGGGAAGACAACTGTAACAAAAAAAGAAACTATCCTTCACTTTTTCCTTTTGCAAACCCACTCCTACCCCATGGAAGGCAAGGGAGAGTTTTGCTATTAAAGTTAATAGGAGAGGAGTTGAGCCCAAAGTTTGCTGTTCTGTTTCCTTTTCCTATTCTCTGTCCATAGCAAATTGGAAAATGTTAATCTGCTGCTAATAAATTGTCCTATTACAGTGCATGGCCTCACAGATACTGCCCATTAATTGAGAGCAGGACAGAACTGGAGCATTCTGGTTTTATTACTGTTGAAAAATACGTGAGAGCAGAGCCCACTGGAAATGCAGCTGCTTCCAGGGTGAAATGCCAAACTGTAACTATATGTCAATTATTCCCAAAATTGCCAAAAAAGCCTTGAGCTTTCTGGTTTGCATGTATTCATTGGGATGTCCAGCTGAGCACAGACTGCAGGTGAAAAAAAAGATACAGGCACTTTGCATGACTCAGGAACTTTGTGGCAATCTGTGGCAGTTTTTCGGTCTGTTTCTGTTTCATTCTTGCAGTTGAGAAACTGAAATCAAACCAGATGTACAGCACAAAAGGAATAAATCTTAGTGCAGTGTCGCCAGTCAGCTTGGAAAATATTAACATGTGAAAGACCTAATCCAAAGCCCAGTGAAGTCAATGGAAAGACTCCCAATGACTTTAGTGAGCTTTGGACCAAGCCTTAAAGCAGTGGTTCTCAAACTTTTGTACGGGTGACCCCTTTCACATAACAAGCTTCTGACTGCAACCCCTCCCTCTTGTAAATTAAAAACACTTTTAAATATATTTATCACCATTATAAATGCTGGAAGCAAAGCAGAGTTTGGGGATGGAGGCTGACAGCTCACGACCTCCCCACCCCCACATACATAATAACCTCATGACCCCCTTTGAGAATCCCTGTTTGAGTTTAGAATTCCTGCCCTAAAGGCTATCGTTGCCCCTAAGCCTGGAGATATCCTATATGCTCAAACTTCTGGGACATTTAGGGCCCAATTCTGATCCCACTGAAGTCAACAGTAACATTCATCTGACTTCAGTGGGAACAGGATTTAGCCCTTTCAGACCAAACTCGCCATTGTGTAACCCCATTGGCTTCCATGGGAACTCAGTGTCCTGCACCTGGCAGGATGGGCCCATTATAATGCTGAATGAAGGCCATCCTCAATATATAACACAAATATTTATACAGCACTTTTAAACCCCAAACAGTTGACAAAGTCCAGGCCAAATACAGACCTGGTGTAAGCAGACAAAAGCCATGCCTCTTTATACCAGGTCTGAACTTGGCCCTATATTTTTATGGGCTCAGCACAGCTGTTGCTCTGCACATAAAACTCCCATTGGCCTCACTAATGTCAATGGGATTGCATGGATGTGACTGAGGGCAGAATCTGGCCCATGTGAAACTCCCTGGAGATAAAGTCTATTCCTTATATGCTTACAATTCTAAACCCCAGACAAGAGTAACTGATGAAGTAGAGATAAGACTCCAGAGCTCTGATCAGCTGACAGATGTCTCTTAGTTGCTCTCATCATCCTGTATTTCAGGAGAGGGGGTTGCTGGACCTTATTCAGACCAGCTATCTGCAGCCCAACTCTGCAGATGCCTCCTGCAGTACAAAGATGTGATGCTATGATTAATTCATTTTACTTCAACAGACATTCACAGGATCTGGCCCCAAATGTCTCTTTATTGCGCAAGTCAAAAAGGCCAGATGAGAGTAGAAAGTAACAGTGTAGCGTGTTAGGGTAGATGCTATCGATGCCAATCCACCTCTCTGAGAGGCAGCAGCCAGACTGACGGAAGAATTCTTCCATTGACGTAGCACTGTCTACATTGGGGGTGAGGTTGACTTAACCATGCAGCTCAAGGATGTGGATTTTTCGCAATGTAGCTGGGTCAACCTAACTTTTTAGCATAAATCAGGCCTCAGAGAGGGCACAACCCATAGCTCATTGAAGTCACCAGAAAAAATTCCACAGATTCCAATCAGCTGTGAGCTGGATGCATGTGCTTTGGGAATTGGATGGTGCACATGTCCTTGTTTTTTTGTCTCAAGTTTTTCAGAGAATATCAGAGTTAGTAGAAGATCCCATAGGACCTACTAGCAAATGCCGCCTGTTAAATATGGAAAAAATTCTAAGTCTCAAAAAGAAGCTATAAACAAACAAACAAACAAATACATTTCACCCAAACAAGGATTAAGAGTTTGAAATAGCACTCTCACCCTGAAGAAAGACAGTCTTATTCTTGTGGCCAGAAAGTATGCAGAACCCCATGAAATCAAAGAGAGTGGGGAACTGTATCAAATGTTGAAAACCACCCGCAATCTCTCCCTGGACAATGGCACTGACATTTATACCATCACCTTTAGGTTTCAGAGTCAACAGCCCATTTATTGCAGTCCAAGGAAGGGGTTTATGTTGTATTATTATTAAGGGCTAGTGCAATATTGTAGGATTAAAAAGCTTTAGCAATGCACTGGAGTGCAAACTGGCAAAGCAACAGGCCCACATAAACTATACCCCAACATTCAGAAGTAAGCAGTAAAAGAAACAGGAAAGACTTTCGAGATCATATCTGTTAGTTCATTAAGGATGAGGGCTGGTAAAGGCACAAAGCTGGTGACTGTACTCTGCAATCCTATCTAATGAATAACCAAGAGAAACCCCCCAAACTATTGCTATATTCAGACATTTCCAATACTCTGGGAAATACTGCAAATGTTGGCCAATGGTTCTAAAAACAGGGCAGTCAGAACAGATTCATGACAAGAATCCATTTGCCTGAATTCTCTGAGCATGTCAGCAGATAGGTGGGCAGAGTGAAGCACCATTTATGGTAAGTAGATTTCAGGAAGCTTTCCACACCACACCAGATCGATTTACAGAGTCAGAAACGTGTGTCAGTGAGAACTACTGACATGGGTTATTGATTGGATAGAGAGTACCAGGAAAAACAGAACAGTTCAGGTGGCGAGAAAGAGTGTGTGAAGTGCTACAAAGGTCCCTAAGAGTTTGACCACTGACATCATTGGCATCAGGATTTGGTGCCTTGTCCTCAAAGTCAATCGCGTCACAATAGCCTGGCCAAAATTACAGTATATACTCTAGAAAGGGCACAAGGGGAAAAGCATACTTGGGATGTTGTATTCTGTACTAGATTAAATAAAGAAGAGACCCAAGAAAAAGTGAAACAGATGGCAACTAAAAGGAGAGGAGTGAAAGATTTAGGAACCATCATCGGTCAGCATTGATCAACGCAACTTCGGGGGGGAAAGGAGTGTGGAGGAAAGAGGATCCCCTAGAGGTACAGCATAAAAAGACCCAGAAGTGGAAAGAATAGAGCGATCCAAGAAATACTTGAGGTAGCAACTAACTCCAAAACTAGGGGTCATGGATTGAAGCCGGGCAGGATATTAGCAATTTAAGAAAAATTTATTTACACAACAGGTGGTTGGAATATAGAACAAGCCAGCTGCCAAAGTCAGCAAGAGCGCTGAGTAATGAAATTCAGCTGAGGAGCACTCTCCTCTAGACACTCGTTTGGAAAGGGAAACATTGGGGTGAAGCAGGCTTGGAGGAAGGGGGTATTCTGCAGCACTTGTTACAAGAGGCTTGGAGTCAGCAACAGTCCTGCTCAATGCCAGCTGTCATAAAGAAAAAAAATTTCAGCACCCAGATCATGTGATTGAGAACAACAGTGGAGCGTTCAAGGGAAACCATCGACATCTGCAATTTGTTCCTCAGAAAGAATAATCAACAGAGCAAACTCTAGAGATGGCAGATGCAGAACAAGACAACAACTGAAGAATTCTAGACCAACCACAGCCAGTGCCATTAATGGGCAGCTAGATGACCAAGTCGTTACGCAGCCAGGTCGTGTAATTAGAAAAACAGTATGGTTCAGAGACACTTAACAGACTGATCCACACTGAACTTAAAAAAGAGCACGATAGTGTAAATATTGTGAATGAGAGGAATGTAGAGCTTAAAAAGGGAGATGTAATGGAATGCTAAAATGCATTACACTATTCAGCCACTAGATGGCGACATCTGTGTAACAGACCTAACTTCAGCCATGGGGGAGAGCATTAAAGCATCTTATCCGGTGTCTCTCTGGCTCAGAAGGAAGCTCTGTAGCCAGTCCCTATCTGGTACAGGGCCATGATACACTCTGTCCCCTGCTCTGCTACTCACTCACCGTGTGACCTGAGACTTTGCTTCTGAGTGAGATGGCCCCCCTGTGATTTGTCTAACAGTAGCAACTACAGATCCCAGCCAAGATCAGTACCTGGGGAGCTACTGGAAACGGCCAATGTGTACAAACACACAGGAAGAGTCAGTCCCTGTCCCAAAGTCTTTATAATCTAAACATACAAGGCAAAGAAAGCGCTATTGTTCCCATTTTGCAAGATGGGGAACTGACTCACAGCACCAAGATCCTCTGAGCCCCAACCCAGTGTCTTAACCTTAAGGCTCATATTTGTAAATGTATCAGGCCCATATTTTCTACTGTCACTTAATAAAGCACTGGAAGTGTTCTGGGAACCATCTGGACAGAAGTGCCGTATAGATGCAAGATTATTATTATTACTTAACTCTTGCATATAATTGTATGTGCATCATAGTTACCCATGCTGCCTCGTTGCCAGAATACAGTAACCTCTTACACCAAACGTCTCCATTATAAGAGAAATTAAGTGATTGGCTGAAGATCATATAGAGCAGTGACAGGAGTTAAACCCAGACCACCTACGGTAAATCCCAGTTTGGGACCTTACCAATAAGGTCATCCTCCCCTCTGTGAAATGGGTACAGGGTATCACAGAGGAGTTGGGTTTCCACTAGCATTTGAGAAGCACTTCCCAAGCCTTGGCAGGAAGGTGACATGAGAGCACTGTGTTATTCTGGACAATGTCAAGATATTACAGTTAGGAACATCTTCAGGAACCAGTAGTTGCCTGTTTCCTGTGGCAGCGTGACTGATAGATGGGAGCTTCTAAGAGAAGTTATGTCATTCTGCATTTAAATCTAAGTCATATTCCAGAGTGATGGACCCAAGATCTCCATGAAGAAAATGCAGCATCCTGAAGAAAAGACAATACAAAACAGAGACATATCACTTGCCCTCCAGAGCAGTCTGTGGTTGCAATAGACTTGTAGGAAGCACACCACCATGCTTGTCTGCATGCACAGTGAGTTATAGATGAGTTGTGAAGTGATCACTGCAGAAGGATGGTGCTACAACTGATCCTGGTTTCAGGAAACTAAGTTTCATTTAGGCATCTCTCCATAAGATCAACAATATTATAGAGACTGCTCCAAAAGAGCAGGATTTACTCTTCTATCTAGGTGCTTCTATGACTGGTCATCACAGCCACTGAGCTTCATAAACATTAATGACTTTATTCTGATAACATTCCCCTTGCCCCCTGTGTTTTATACAGATGGGGAACTGAGGCACAGCAAGAGTAATGGCCTAACCTGAAGCTGACTGAAGTTAAAGTGCCACAGGCTTCTCTGCTGCTTTTACAGATCCAGACTAACACAGCTACCCCTCTGATACTTGAAGTTAAAGGAAAATTACTTGCTCCAAGTGAGACAGAAAGTCAGTAGGAGTGCTGGGAGTTGAACTCAGAGCTCTTTAGTGTCAGGCCAGGGCCTGATCCAATGCCCATTGAAGTCAATGAGATTCTTTTTGTTGACTTGAATGGACAACGGATCACAGACCCAGGGCCTTAACCAGAAGACCATTCTTGGCGCCAATTTCAAGTCCAAAAGTGATTATTGAGCAACTGTGATTAATTGCCACAAAACACTGCCTCACAGCAACTGAAACTATGTGAGCTGAACACGCTTTGTAAGGACCTGGCACTAAGCCATCACCGTTTATCATAAAAACCCTTGGAAATATGAAAACGAAATCTGTTTCCTTAAAAATAAATTCATATTTCCTCTCACTTCGTGCATACCAGTTTGTTATTACATAAGCACTAGGATGCATGGACTGCTGTGTAGTTGTGCATACTTGTATATTATTCTAGGGTTACTCATGGGCCCTGAGCCACTGACATTGGTTTTGTTTTACTGTGTAAGAGCAGGGAAACTCCTCCCACCAAAAAAAGGAATCGAAATCCAGGAAGAATTGCACTGGGTGTGAAAACTATTGTAGGAAAACAAGGTGGGCAACAATTTGGTTCTACTACTTCTGATGGTTCGACTAACATTATTAGACTATTAGGTATTAGCTATAAACTTTCTTAATTTGCTACCAGGTTTTTTTATTAGTGTTGTTTCAACACATCTTCAATAGAAAGTCATAACATTCCCATTGCCTGAGAATCTAGGCCAACATTTTGATGCCTATTAAAGAGCCTGAAGGTGCTTGGTGATATTTTCCAATGCTGCTCTACTTCACGAGCGCAGCAATGTGTATAGGCTTGTGTGAAAGTATACTTTGGGCCACAAAAATTCCAGATGAGACATTTTGATTGTGTTCACTTTGGAAATGATTAGTCCTGATTGTTCAATGCATGGAAATATAGTGGTATGACTCCCTGTATAGCCCCCAGGACCACAATGAAAGCACAGGGTAATGATGTATACAACGAGAATGTCCACTCTGGGGAAAGGCATTGGATAAATCCTCCTCAGACTACAAACTTCTGACCCAATGGACTATCTATCCAACTACTTTCTGGGCCAATGTAATGTCCAAGATAAATGTCTATCCGGGATGGTCTAGACCAGGGGTCAGCAACCTTTCAGAAGTGCTGTGGTGAGTCTTCATTTATTCACTCTAATTTAAGGTTTTGTGTGCCAGTCATACATTTTAACATTTTTAGAAGGTCTCTTTCTATAAGTCTATAATATATAACTAAACTATTGTTATATGTAAAGTAAATAAGATTTCTAAAATGTTTAAGAAGCTTCATTTAAAATTAAATTAAAATGCAGAGCCCCCTGGACTGGTGACCAGGACCTGGGCAGCGTGAGTGCCACTAACAATCAGCTCGGATGCCACCTTCAGCATATGTGCCATAGGTTGCCTACCTCTGGTCTAGACAGTGCCATGAGGGCAGGGGACTGGACTCAATGACCTCTTGAGGTCCCTTCCAGTCCTAGAATCTATGAATGAATCTATGTTCATCCAGCTGCTGTCCATATGCGTGTAGCTACATGCTAAGAAAATCTAACTGAAACCTGCTCCATGACAAAACAGCATGAACAGGATTGGGCCATTGGTATGCTCTATACACAAGAAAGTACGTGCTTAAATGTAACACCTATGGGGCCAGATCCATCACCACTGCTCCCAATGGAAGCTTTGCGATACACACCAGCAAAGTCCATGTAAAGGCCTGAAAATGTCAAAGAACTGAAGCTCTGGTCCTGCAAAGTGCTGGGCCACTTCAGCGCCCAGCCACTGGCGTTTGAAGATATGTCACAGACTTGGGCCCCGATTTTTTTCTCGGTACCAAATCTTGATTAACTTAGACAAAATCTTTGAATGCAGATTTGGAACAATGTAAAGGGAAATACAAGGTATCAAGGCAGGGAAAGGCAACTCTCCTTTCAGCCAGCTGCAATACATCTCTCTCTGATCCTCCCTACTCCCTCCCCACCAAAATGTAAGAATCTAATGACGAGATGTGACCACCTAATAGTGTATCTCTGAACTATTGTGTACAGCCTGCTAGGAGCTTAACAGACATTGTAAACAAAACCAAGTGGGCAACTGGTTCTATTTATTCTCATTCGATGGAAAAGTTCAAACTGAAGTTGTGGCTTACAAAACCACAAGCCCATGAGATGCCAGGATGTTCATTTGATACCCACATGCCCCATGTCTTGCTAAAAACAATGGCATATGTATATAACATTCCTAGCATTTGCAGTAAATCGCAGAATGCTAATAAAACATAGACGCAAAGCTTTGAAGCTGCAGCATCCCAAAGTATTTTATAAAACTATTGAGTATTTCGGAAAGTATTACTGAACTGCAACCAACTCTGAGACCGGGGCTGTGTAACAGCACAACCTTGCAGCAGTTTAGGACAGGAAATGAAGAAAATCACCATATCCAACTGAAACTGTAGGGGCGTTTTAGGTGGACAAGAAACTACTTAAGCTAGAATTTGGCCAGGAAAGAAGGCTAACTTGCAAAAAGTTCTGTGATAGGTTCTTTAATGCCCAGAAGTAATCAGACTTCCATTTTGTAATCTCATCTGAAAGATAACAACGCGCCCCTTCCACCATACTGAGGTATTCCTGAGAGGTCTCCCTTCAAAGCGCTGACCTGGCCCTAAGGTGCTCAGAACACAAAGTAATGGATACAGTATGAAAACCTAGATAAAATATGGCAGTTAGTTAAGATCAAAGGCCTTGTCTACACTTGAGCAGCCTCAGTTCAACCATCAGTGGCCAGCAGCTATTGCATCTATATTGGTAACATAGACACAGTCAAGTCAAGCTTTGCTTAACCAAGCCTATGCTTATTGGTTAGCAACACTGCACACACCAATTGTTTCCAACAATGGCTGAGTCCGGGGTATTCCCAAGCATAGGTAAAGCCTAAGACAGAGCAAACAATGCTCAGCTGTTAAGATTCAATGGGACTCTAGCTACAGTGCATGGATGTCCATGTTTTTCCATTCCTGCTGAAGTGATGGACAGGAAGTGTGCATAGGAGAACGTGTCACAATGTATTTCTTTAATCAAAGCAAGAGGCAAAGTTTCACCTGAAAACATAGAGATTAACATCTAAATTTGATAAAGTTGCTGTCACGCAGACATAACTGAAAAGAGATTCACACTTTTAGAAGTAGGCTCAGGAAAGAAATTTAAAAGAAAAATACTTTGCCAGCTTTTGCTGCTCTCTGTGCAGTTCCTCTACCATTTTTTTCCCAAGCAAAGCCAGAAAATATAGTTCCTTTGGAGAGAAAAAAATTGCAGTTTCTTGCTGACTGAAAATTCAAAGGGCCAGATTCTTATTTACACTTTGGGCCCTTTACCCCCAGCTGATAGTGTAAAGGATTAAGTGAAAGTAAATTATATTTATAGCCCCTTTACTATCAATTCACTCCACTGGAGAGGTATAAAGGGGCCTTAGTGCAGATGAGAATCAGGCCCTTAGTGTACCAGCAGAGAGTTGTGAATACATCACTTTTATTAGCCCCAACAGAATAGAAAGCAGTGTGTCTGCAGAAAAAGGCAGCCTTGTGGCAAAAGCTGGGAGTCAGGAGACCTTGGGTCTATTCACAGTTCTGCCATTGATGCCTTGGTAAGTTACTTTTGGCCAGATTATTATATTTTTTTTAAAAAAAAAGGTCAATTCTCATTTAAGGATCTAGAGGAAATGGCCAGATTTTCAAACCTATCAGCATCCAGCACCTCCCATTGCTCCTGAGAGGGCTACCCTCACCCTGGTTTCCCTGTCATGCAGTGGAACTAAACTGATTATACTCCCCACTTGGCTGTACGTATTCACCCCTGAGCACAGGGCTAATTCTAAATTTTTGCACTTCTTACATCCCAATTAAACCCTCTGATGAGATCAGGAGTGGGCAGACTAACACATTACAATGATCTTAATAAATACACTATGTATCTGGGGGAGAAGAAAAGTCTCCCATTCATTCTTTTAGACTGAGCAACAGAAACTCTCTAGTAACGTATTTTCCCACCACATAAAAGTGAGCCATTGTGTCAAAGACTATGGCTGGCATTGGATTAAAAGGTAAAAGGCATGGATGAGGTAATATCAGGCAGGCCACAGATTATAGAGGACTCAGCATTTGTCCAAAGGAATCCCAGGGATAAAGGTGATGATAGGTAGGTAAGTGGTGCTGCCTTTTTCCTTTCTTTGCACTAACCCTTGCACATGTCCACTAGTATTAACCCCTTCAGAAATGCATAGATCCCTGATTTTTGGTTACAGGGATAGATTTTTCCTAGGAGGCTGGAGTACATCAAATCTGACTGTTTTTAATTCACACAAGGGAAAGTGAATTGAAAATCTCTGGGATAAAAAAAATATGAAAGAAAAGAAGGTTTAACAACCGCCAAGAAAAATGTGTTGACGATTCATCAATAAGTAACAGACATGCCCATCTCTTCCTTAATGCAACTGAAATTCTAGCTAATTACTTTACCCTGTGGTCAATTCAGCCTAGTGGTAGTTAAATCATTGTCATTAAATCACATGAAGAAGTGACCCTGGTTGGCTTCTCTAGCCCTTTGCCAGAAACTGCCTTCTTCAATCACGCAGTACCCATGGCCAGGTTATCTGCTGACTAACATTGGCCTCTTGCCTCCGCTCTAAACTACAGGCCAGAAATAGAAGGAGCCAACAAAAATAACTACCCGAATCCCAAAGAGCTCTGTGTAAACTTGAAAGCTTGTCTCTCTTCCCAGCAGAAGTTGGTCCAATAAAAGATACTATATCACCCACTTTGTCTCGCTAACATCCTAGGACCAACACAGCTACAACTACACTGCATATGATCGCTACCAAATGTTCTAGATAGAACACACCTGTTGTGCTGCTGAAAGAGCCAGGTAAGCCCCTAGCATTCTGTTGGTTTCCATGGAGTACTAATGGATGATGGAAAGCACAGCAGGACCCATGGAGGGACCAACAGCAATGGGTTTAATAAGGATGTGGTTAAAAAAAAAAAAAAGGAGGGAATTAAATTGTTCCATTTTGATGAGTTATTACACTATTTTTTCCTGTTTTATTTCATTTCAGTAGTGTCCAACTGTACCTCGTTTTGAGCCAAAGCATTGCACATAGCAACATCATCAGGGAAGAGGAACACAAAAGAATAGTCCAATGGTTCATGCACTAGCTTATAACTGGGGAAACTTTGGTTCAAGTCACTGCTCTGCCAGACTTCCTGTAGGACACTGGGTACGTCACTTCATCTCTCTGTGCCAAGTTTCCCATCTGTAAAATGCATTGCCTTACTGCCCAGGAGTCCTGGGAGATTTAACCCATTTGAGATTGTGAGGCACTCAGATACTACAGTCCTGGGGGCCATGTAAATGCCAGACAGAGAGAGAAAAACCAATCACTTATATTTATTCAGCTCTTCTCCTTACAAAGATTTTCAAATTGATATACACAGAATGCAGGCAACTCTGGGGAACATAAGGACGACCATACTGGGTCAGACCAATGGTTCATCTTGCCCAGTATCCAGTCTTCCAACAACAGCCAGTGCCAGGTGTTCTAAAGGGAAGAAACAGAACAGGGCAATTATCAAATGATCAGTTCCCTGTTATCCAGTTCCAGCTTCTCGCAGTCAAAGAGTTATGGACACCTGGTGCATGGGGTTGTGTCCCTGACCATCTTAGCCAATACCCATTGAAAGATAAGTTCATAGATCTAAGTCTTTTTTTTTAACCCAGTTATACTTTTGACCTTCACAATATCCCCTGGCAACCAGTTCCACAGGTTGACTGTGCATTGCAGAAAGTACTTCCTTATGTTAATTTTAAACCTGCTGCCTATTCACTTAACTGGGCAAACCCTGCTTCTTGTGTTATGTGATGTGGTAAATTACACTTCCTTTTTCACTTTCTCCACACTATTCATGATTTTGTTCAGACCTTTATGATATCCCCCCTTAGTCATCTCTTTTGCAAGCTGGACAGTCCCAGTCTTTTTCATACTCCTTGGATGGAAGATGCTCCATACCCCCTAATCATTTTTGTTGCCCTTCTCTGTACCTTTTCCAGTTCTAATACACATTTTATGATAGTTTTTAAATAAAGCTCAACCAAATATTATTTCCAAATGTTTCTGGGTAATTTATGCTGAGGCAGATCTTCAGCTGGGGTAAATTGTCACAAGTTTCAATGCCCTACGACAATTCACACTAGCCAAGAATCTGTCCCTGAATTTCATTATTTACAGTAGTAAATGACAATTTAAGATTATGGATTTATTGTGGCAAAATGATTTAGCTAAGTTTTACTTCAGTTTAAGCAAAAACAACTATTTAGGAAAAAAATATAGCAACACAGCACATTAGTTTAGGACAGGAAATGAAGAAAAATTGTGTTTCCAGCTAAAACTACCAGGGAATTTGTTTATTATTATTATTGGCCATCAGATAGAAATTATCCATGTTGGAATTTGGCCAGGACACCACCCCTACTCTTGTGCATGCAGAGAGAGACACACAAAAAGTGCCAACGAATCTTTAAGGAGCTCAGCTGAGCAGGGCATGTCAGCCAAAAAAGGTATTACCTCCAGCAGCACAAGGCTAGTTAGCACCACAGGAGCCATTCATTCAGTACTAATTCAGAGGAGAAACCACCACCTACTTATCCCCCAAGCGCACTTCTGTGTTCCTTGGAGATCTCTCATTTACATACCAAACCAGCCCATCCCTGTTTAACTTGTAAGAGCTGGCAAGATCATAGTACAAAACATCTTGGGGGGAAAAGAACAACTGCTGGGACAGCAGTGATGGGTGGGATGCACAGAATGATTTAGCTCTGCCTGTCTCTCTTTCTACTTGTTCTCAAGGAGGACAAAATAGCTGTTTGTACTGGGAAGATATTTGTGGCCAGTGACTGCAGCCACATCCGCTGGAATCAGGCTTTCATCCACTCAGCTTGGGAATAGCTGTATTTCTCATGCTGTGGTTAGAAAGACATTTTTCAGCAGAGAATCCAGTTTGTTTCATTTGCAAGATGCCTGTTTTTAGAGTGTGGGCAGAAGGAGTAAATCAGGATTGAATAGGATGGTGAGAACCAGGTAAAACAAGGGGACTCTGATCCTTCTGTAGTCAGCCATCTATTTGCACTGTACATTCAATAAGCCCTCTCACTGGCTGCGTTCTCCTAACATTGCGGACTTTCTCAGTCACGCACCATCTTATTTTTGCAGTTGTCCATGTATAAGCCCCGAATAGTCAGATACATTGCGCCAGGAGTGACTTGTTTGAGGTGAGGAGAGAAATAAACAACAAAAGCAACGTACACCACGAGAGAGAGAGAGAGAGAGCACAAGGCATACACCTCCTCTGTGAGAGTCTGCACTGACCACAAACAACAAATCAGCCACTCAATTTAATACACCAGGAGGAGAGTGTTGGAAATTGAAAGGTACAGTGCACAGAGAAACAAAGACATCATTTTTATGGCTCTGTACACCAGTTTATAATTTGTCGAGTGACAATAATGTGCTTCTCAGACTGACATTCCCAATTTTCCAGACATTTGCTGTCTCGAGACTCCAAGCAATTGGCTCACGTGTGCTCACTAGTTTAATGCTTTAGCTTGAAAAGGAAAGTGGAAAGGGCTGATGACTAAGAACTTACTTAAGCAACCCATGTTGATCCTCAGAAGGCCTATTTCATGGTGCAGATTGATCTCACAGAAACAGACTCTGCTTTGTTAGGCTGATTGCCTGTGCTTAGGCTTTAGAGTCGTTGGTTTTTTAAATAAATGTTTGAGTGTAGCTACCACTGTTTCCTTTGGTTACTGAGAAGCCTGTGGAGTTCCCAGAGTGGGGATATTTGTGCTGATTTAAACCATGGACAGATCTCCAGGTACACCACATAGACCAGGATGCAGCAGTAGCTCAAAGCCATCCCCTGACACTGTCTCCCCTACTCATGAGCTCCCCTCCCTTAGCTGACAGCTTCACTAATCTAGGGAACTGTAGCTTTCATGGGAGGTCCTGCTTGCAGAGGAAAATGTGTGTCTCAGGCCAATCCCATGGGCAACTTTGGACAGCAATTGTGAACTGGTCTCTATTCAGTGGGAATCCAGTGCACAGAGTGGAGCACACAATGGGCTACTCTCTTTTATATCAAAGTGAATTTCCTCAGTGCAGCTTCCTTCCTAGATATAAGGAGCTGCAACTATTCAATTGAGACATTACAAATTATGGATCCCTGATGAGGCACAAGATTCTGTCCAGTCACAGATGGAAGTGGAGGATGTTACAGAGAAGGCGAGTTCTTCAGAGCACTTCTCTCTTTCTCCGAGCATCACTCTAATCTTGCCTGGGTTAAGCTTTAGCCACTCATGGAATCTACATTCATTCCACTGGATTCCCAGCTGCTTTTCTCCCAACTGCTGAGTTCAGCTATTCATTAGGAAAGCTGGGAGGTGCTCCGGTTTCTGGGTGATGGAAAGGAGGAGAACTTCTGAGGTCTGAAGCTAATCTTTTACCTTGGGATTTTTACAGGAGAGGAAACGAGTTAGAGGTGGGATCCCAGCATTATGGCAAACAGACTGCAGTAGAAGCTGCAGGGTGCTCAGCACTTTTGAGGAGAGGAAAAAAAATAAATCAGGCCATGTATTTGGGTACCTCCATATGCACTTAAAAGTCTAACCTTAGGCAGAAGGGGGTTAGTTGGAAGGGGGTTTCACTACCCAGGAAATGGAAACAAAGCTCCAAGCCCCAGTCCTTTTAAGCCCTGCTCCTCAGATCTTGTTTATTAACTGCCAAACAAACACAAAAACTTAACTGATAAACAATGGGCAATAATTCCCCAGAGTCTTGCCCTGCTTTAGCTAGGCTGAAGGGGAAAAGGCCCCTTAGTTCCCCCTTCATTTATATTTCTCCCCCAGCAGTTATGTGACCTGCTAGTTCTGAGTTTTAAAGTGCCCACAGGCTGTATCAGGCACACTGGGATGAGTGAATGTACCCCAAGATCCTTTCTGCCCTTTTACACACCCTCTGCTGAAATCTGGGCTTAAACAGAGACATTACACTATGACTCCAAAACACTGCCGTCTATAATAGTGTTGTTTAATACATCAATAAAACCACCAGTTATGGGAGTTTTAGTGCAACTGCCACAGGATCTCAGGACAAATTGTCACTTAAGATGGTGGTCCACCTAGCCCATTGTTTTGTAGCTCACACCTGCACTGATGATACCTTTATCTCTCCAGATTCATGAATCAATATTTGAGGACTTCTACCTCAAAATTATAGGGTCCCTGTTTTCCAGTCTAAAATATATACTGGTGTTCTCTATGCCCATAAGAGAAAAAAGTCTGATATGATCTTAAAAAATAAGCTTTTACCTGGTTATTCTTATAGTGTCTCAAATTATTTTTCTTTTTGCATATACGGACTGTACTGAAAATAGTTACAACAGAAAAAATATAGCAATCTTTGTTCCAAAGCTGAATGTATGCATTAACTTGAAAAAAAATTATCCGATGTGCAATTTAATATGAGAAGCAATCTTTGCCAGCGGGTCACAGAAAAGACTATTTGTAATGCTCTGGAGCTTGTGAGGAATTAACAACAGAGAAAGAAGGAATATCATCAGGCCAGAGCCTTCACTGGTGTAGACCTGCATCACTCCATTAAAGGCAATTATTTTTTGTATTACTGTAGCACCTAGTGGCCCCCACTGAAGTTAGGGACCCATGGTGCTAGATGCTGTACAGACACACAGTAAGAGACAATCTCTGTCCCAAAGACCTTGCAATCTGAATAGACAACAGACAATGCAAGAGGAGAAAGAGAAATGGAGTGGGGAAGTAATTTATCCAAGGGCACAGAGCAGGTCATTGGCACTGAGGGGGGAAACTAAAAAAGGGGACATGGCTGTGACCATTCCCCAGCTCCTAGCACCTCCAGACTGCAAACTGTGCCAGGGTGTCCTCTCCCACCCTCCCAGGGCACTAGGACCCCTATAGTGCCCCCCAACCACCAAATCCCCGTAGGAAGAAAGAAACTCTACACATTGACAGGGGCAGGCACAGACACAGAAGCGGCTTCCACAGGGCCTGGCGGATGCTGATGAGGTCATCAGAATTTGTTCTACATTTACAGATCTGGACACACTCTCCCCTGAGCTGATTGGCTGTTTGCTCCTACTCCCTCAGTCTCCTCGCCTGAGCCTCATGCCACCTGGACTCCACTCTGTGACCTCAGCCTCGCCCCCCTCACTCCCCTTTGTGTTTCATTTAGCTAGTCGCCTCCCAACAAAACCCCACCCAGATCAAATTAAAAATAAAATGGTGGCACTGACATGCTGTTTGCTGCTCTCACTTGTTCTCTCTGCTTGCATGTTCCATCCCTTTCTCCCACTCAGTGTCTGCCACATCTATTTATGCTGGGAGCTCTTTGGGGACTGTCAACTACTCTATAGCACAGTGCCCAGCACAAAGGTCCTTAGGCCCTACCATAATAAACAAACAATAATAAAAGGTCTCCTGACTCCTAGTCCAGTGGCCTGTCCACTAGCCCATGCTGCCATCTTGAGTCAATAGAGCTACAACAATTTACACCAGCTGAGGATCTGGCCCATTGATTTCAATGGTTATGAAGAGCACTCAGTTCCTCTCAGATGGCAGGCTCAGTACCTTGCCCTGAGCTGACAAGTAGGCAGCCTTGAGGCATTCTTCTCACCTTCTCAGCCAGAGGAGAAGGAAGATTTTCACTGTCACCAAGACCAGCAGTAAAGGGCAGGCAAGAAGATCTGGTGCCTGGACTAGTACATTCTATGGCGATTCTGCAAGACAGGCTGAAGGATCTAGCATCCTCGTGCACCATTCCTTGCTGCATGCGTGCAGACTTGGTTTGCAAATCTTCAACCTATCACTCCTCAAAATTCTGGCAGCAAGTTAGTTCACGCCAGGGGCATTACGAGCAAAGCAACACTGCTCCCAAAGAATATAAATCATTAACGTGTTTGGGTACATCGTTAAGCAACTGAGGAGCATATTGCTGTAGCTGGCAAATAAGCAGCTCCTACTGGGAATGAGATGAAAGACTTTTTTTGTTAGTGAGCAATCCCAAACAACAGCTACCAGTTAAACTGAGCTTTCTTCTGCCATCTCATTCCTTTAGTGCATGAGCAAATCCTGCTTTTCTTAACATGACACAAAGCACTAAAACTGAAACAAGCGCTCATATTCTCTGTACCGCTGACACACAGCAATGGTTTATGTCAATAGCAGTTCTTTGGCGAGTTGCCTGGAGGTTTAAGCTTCCAGATATTATATTTGTATATTCAGTTGAAGAAATGTATCCTCACATCTTCAGTCATACTCACATCAAAAGGGGAGGCAAAACATTATTAATTAGACTAGTCTAGAGTTGGAATTTTCCACAAGGTTTGGGGTAGTTGCTTTAGTCTGTGCTTGCACAAAGCTCTGACATCAGTAAGTTTCAATAACCATTGGCACACAGCTATACATTTCCATGCAAAGTTAAGTACCTGTTTGCTATACACTCCTGCAAATATTATGGGCCAGATTTTCAGCTCATGTAGATCACAGCAGCTGCACCAGCTGTGGATCTGTCCCTTGAGCTTTCTCTATAGAGGAAAAATTACAGTTAAAGTTGAATTCAAATTTCCATTATAACAAACCCCCCCTTTATTTATTTGGCATCAACTCTCTCAAAGATTCTTTTCATGAGCTCAAATTTTCCATGCATGCTCTCAGGCTACAGGGGAAATTTTGAGGGAAACCCCATCAGCTATTTTTAAGTTCTTGGAGAGTGAAAATAATTCAGTTAAAAAAATTATTAAACTTTTTTTTTTTTTGCACTCACAAATCTCTCTAACTTGGAGAGAGGAAGGACATTCTTGCGGTTAAGGCAACAGGGCTGGGACTAAGAACACCTGGGTTTAATTCCCATTCTGCAACAGACTATCTTTGTGAAAGGGAACTCATTTAATCTCTGTGCCTCAGTTCCTCATTTGTAAAATGGGGATATTTACTGTCTCCTCCCCTTTGTCTCACTTTTCTATTTAGACTGTAAATTCTTTGGGGCAGGCACTTCTCCAGCTGTTCATTTAACAGTAACTAGTATTTAAAACCACCCTAGACATACAATGAGAGAGAGCCTGTACCACTGGGAGAAATTTAGCTTCTCGTTGCTTGCCTTTATACACATAGGGAGGATTTTCCTAAGTGCCTATGGGATCTGGGAGCATGTTGCCACTGAAAGGCAATTAAATTAGTGCCTCTACCACCCTTAGGTGTTTTTGAAAATCTAACCCTAAAATTTCTAACACTTACCATAGGACTTGTATAGGTTTTACACTGAAATATAGATACAGCATGTGCATGTACAACACATGCAGCATGTGCATATACAAACACACGCATGCAGCATGCAAATTCTTTCCCTGTGTTGTCCAGTTGTGCTAGCAAGTAGGAGAGTACATGCAACCAACCCCCATTCTGGTAGACTACATACCAGCTGGGCAAGATTTCACTGTGATTGGATAATCACCAACATGCCATCAGCTGACATTCAAGGGTGGACATAAACACATGCTACTCCTTTTTAGGAGAGCAGTCTGCTCTGCATTATCTCTAGTCCCCACCCTCACCCGAGTCATCCCACTATGCACTAGACAAGGGATGTCATCTCCTCTTGTGCCTTTGACTTCTCTTTGGTGGGAACAGGAGGTAATGAATCAGAACAGGTCTTGAGAGCAACGTCATACTGGAAAGCAATCACTGGAAACAGACCAAGGCTGACTGAATAATTACCAGGGCTATTTATGCTAGGATGATCTAGCAGTTCAGGACAATCAGCTGCAGTAGGCACCATCCTACTGCGTTACCATCTGACTGATGCATGCTAGTCTCATTTCCATTGCAGCTAATACAAGAGCATGTTTCATTAGAATACACCACCCTAGTTCACACGAGCAGGTCTGAAGCTATAAATTGGTACCATCTTCTGCTAATATTCTGACAGAGTTTTGTCTACAGCCCTTCCAGGAACCTCAAGACAATAACTGGAATAACAATATTAGCAAGAATAAATTAGCACTAAGTACTTTTATAAACCATCATTAAAACCTCACAATATCTCTAGGAAGTTGGTATTAATTAAGGCAGAAGGAAATTGCAACTTGCCTAGGATCTCATAATAGCAAGCCAGGAATAAAATGCTGGTGTTTTGACTCTCAGTTCCCTGCATCAGAACACACAGCCTGCTCATGCCACCGTAACCTTGCAATTGTGAGTAGAGCTGGTTGAAAAATGATTTTTTCCCCCAGGTAGAAATTCAATCATTAAAAAATTTTCACTGAAAACTGAAATATTTTGATTTGGAAATACTGCTGTAGTGTCTCATGAGAGCTGTAGTTCAAGGGTCTCAATTTCCCATTCTCCTGTACAGGCCAGACTCCCTGGTCAAACTACATATCCCATGATGCACCATGGTTCTCCTCTTGGAGAAGGGAGGCAATTAATCATGAGTCCCTTGCCATGGTGCACTATGGGAGATGTAGTCCAGCTAGAAACCAAGTCCATAAAGGAGAATGGCATTATGAGTCAATCAAACTGCAACTCCCAAGAAGGACCCCAGTAGCAATTTCAAATCAACTTATTTTGGTTTTCAGCCAAATATTTCAGGGTTTAAAAAAAAATCAAAATTTTCCACAGAAACCAGACATTTGGCACGGAAAAATTTGTTTAATCTAAGACAGAATTTTCCAACATAAAAAAGTTTTGACAAATTTTTTGATCAGCCCCAATTCTGAGCATTAAACTGAGATTTTGTGGCAAATGGAAGACCCCTACACCTTGAAAAACTCACCTTCATATTAAGCTATGGTGAACTGAGACTTCTATTTTTCTGATAAACCCTGTTCATTTTGTTACCTTGTCCTCTTATCCATCCCCACTCTGCTGCCTGTTTTGTCCACCTCTTGCATCCTGTCTCACACAGACTATAACATCGGTGTTCATGCCAGGACAATGGACCCCTGGTCCTTGACTGAGGTTCCTAGGTGCTATTGTAATAAATAATAAATCAGCTAGGGCCTGATCCAAAGCACACTGAAGTCAAAGGGAATCTTTCTATTGACAACTATGACCTTTGGATCAGTCCCAGGATGCAGAAGTTTACTAAACTTCTTCACACTGATTAATACACACACAGAGACATTATTGGACTTATGACTATTAAAAGTAATTTTTGCCAACTATACACCAGTAGAGATTGAGTAGGGAGTACTCAAACATTTATACAAAACATTGGGGTTAATCACAGTCCAGCATGCTTGCAAAATCCTAGACTGTAACAAAGTGCAATGTCCTACAGCAGACCAGCATCATAATCTGTCATGCACAATCTCATGTAGGCAGTACAGGTAACTTTCCACTGAGGCTTCAGCACAGACTGACATTCAGATTCCTGTCTACAGCAGAACCTCACTAATCATCGCTTCGCTAATCCACATGTTTTATTAAGTGCACCAAAACCTCACAGCTGCTCCTTCCCCCTTAGCAAAGATTTAACAGCAGAGTGCTGGAATGAGGTCTCATATTACTAAGATGGGAGTATTTTTAACCAAGTGTGCTACGCACATTGATTTGGACATTATGAAGTAGTGTGATAAATAATTAGAGCTAAAACTAGAGTTGTCAAAATAAAAGCCAAATCTTTGGCATAAATGGAGAAGAGAGAAGCCATCTGGGGTTTCAGTTACAAAAGGCACATTCTAACAGAACGCTCCTATTGCTCAGCACTTCTCAGGATTTGGTCCTGTAGGAACAAAATACATTCCCTGATATAGGTGCTTTGCTTTTTTGCTATATGCATCAATTTACTTGCTAGCTTACTTGCAGAATGGTCTCCCAGCCATTCCTGCCTTCACGAAGAAGTCTGCATCCTTTAGATGAAAGCCAACAAGCTCCAAAGTCAATGAAACCATTTGACTATGCTCTGAAATTAAAGTCACTGTCTACTGTGGTGGCTTATCTGTGCTTAGCAGCCCCTACTATCTCTCTGAATTAGGTCATACAATTCAGCCCTAAATATCAGCACTGAGATTCTTTGGCTGTGACAGTTTCACTTTCCAAACCTACCAGATGTTACACATATGCCATGCTTAAGACTGGAACTAAAACGATAGCCCGTCATTAATCTTCTTCCTATTTTCCAGGACATTTTTAAACAAGTGAAACAAATAATCAGTTCACTAGCTTGTTAATTTTGTTTCTTGTTGATTATGTCTGTTATTGACTTGGGGCATGAATAGGGTTGCCAACTTTCTACTTGCACAAAACTAAACATCCTTGCCCCGCCCCTCCTCTGATGCCCAGCATCCAGCTCACCCCCTTCCCCCCCCCCCACTCTCCACCACTCGCTCTCCCCATCCACTCACTTTCACCAGGCTGGCTCAGGGGACTGGGATGCAACAGGGAGGGAGGGCTCTGAGGTGGGGCCAGGGGTGAGGGATTTGGGTGCAGGAGGGGGCTGAGGGGTTTGGCGTATGGGAGGGGGCTCCGGGCTGATGGAGGGGGTTGGGGAATGGGAGGAGATATGGGCTCTGCGCAGCAGTAAATACTGCAAATGAAAATTCTATTAATCTATTTGGAAATTTGAACGAATTCACTACCACTACATTTATTCCCCATTTTTGCTATTTTCACCAACATTCACGAAATCAAGTTTTACTGGCACAAATGCAGGCAGCAAAATTTTAAGCTCACGAAATGGCAATTTTATATCCTCTTTCCATGTACATTCACACCAAAAACTAATTACAGAAGTTCTCGTCCCAGTAAGGAAACAGAAACAAAACCATGTGACTTAACATTTTCTCCACTGTAAGACAACCAAGTATGGGAGGCTTTTACTAATTTCTTTAACTTTAAATATGTTCAAAATTGTAACTGAACTGAGTTAATTTATTTCTGTAGGTTTCTTTGCTGGATTTGACCAAGGACCCTAGCTGGAATAATAGCAAAATGACAGCATTCTTCTATGTGTGAAGATTAGCCTTAGCAGATAAAGGGGATGGGATGATAATGGGTGAGAGTTTTCCCCCATTTAGTCACTGGTTTGAATCAGAAATCATTACATGCTGACAGCCATAAAGTGATTAAGAGAGTCAGGGAATCTCTGAGTCCACTTTCCAGTGGACAGCTGTTCACACCATAGAATAAAAAAGTTGTAGGACTGGAAGAGACCTCAATAGGTTATCTAGTCCCGTACCCGGAACTCAAAGCAGGGCTAAGTAATAACTAGACCAATCCTGACAGGTATTTGTCTAACCTGTTCTTAAAAACCTCCAATGATGGAGATTCTACAACCTTCCCAGGCAATTTATTCCAGTTGAACAAATTCATTACTGCTACACTTGTTCCCTGTTTTTGCAATGTCCATCAACATTCATGAAATCAAGTTTTACCAGCACAAATGCAGACAGCAAATTTGAAGCTCATGAAAAGCAAATTTTATATTCTCTTTCTGTGTGCATTCACACCAAAAACTAATACTGAGAGTTAGGAATTTTTTCCTAACATCCAACCTAAATCTCCCTTGCTGCAATTTAACTCCATTGCTTATTGTCCTATCTTCAAAGGTTAAGGAGAACAAACTTTCATCCCCCTCTTTGTAATAACCTTTTATGCTATTGAAAACTTATGTCCCCCACCCTCATTCTTCTCTTCTCCAGACTGAAAAAATTGGGTTTGTTCCAATCTTCCCTCACAGGTCATGTTTTCTAGCTCTTTAATCATTTTTTTGGTCTCCTTTGGTCTTTCCCCAATTTGTCCACATCTTTCCTGAAATGTGGCGCACAGAGCTGGACACAGTACTCCAGCTGAGGCCTAATCAGCGTGGAGTAGAGCAGGAGAATTACTTCTCATGTCTTGCTCACAACATTCCATCCCATCAGAACTAAAACCTTGGTAGGCAGTCTCAGAAGACAGGCCAAAAGCTGAATTTGAATGGAGGCTGAACTAAGAAGAGTGACAGGGCAGTAGAGAGGCCATTTCTTTTGCTGTATCATCCGATGGCTAAGCAGAGAACTTCATTCTCCAAAGCCGTCAGTCCTGGCATTGTTCAGAAGCACCACGTACATTGTGCCAGATCTACCGCAGATGTGAATCAGCGTAGTTCCATAAATATCAATGGAGATGTGCCCATTTACACCAACAGAGGATGCGGCCTACATAGACTGACATTTTAAATTAAAAGCCTAGGAATATAAACCCAAACCATAAGAGAGCCTGATGAGCTGTACATTTTGAAGTGAGCCCCATAGCAGGCAGTCCTGCACACAGGAGTAATAGCATTGATTCGATGTGTGTTAATGTTACGATTTATTATCTAATCCAGGTTTGATGTTCAGTCTTTGTCAACTTGCTACAAGAGGTCAAATTTGGATAACAGAACATAGCACCTGGACAGCAGCATATCGCCTCCATCCCAGGCAGCCACACTCCAGTCATAGCAGGGCTAAGATACTTAGCACCTCCCATCTCTAAGATTACCTTTGCTTCTTCCAGATGAGGACAATGTTGGAATGACACACTCCAAGCAACCCTGCCGGTGAGGTCCATACCACACTGGTACTTCCTTCTCAGCTCCCAGAACATGCTCACTGGAGGAGGCTTTGGAGTTGGTCAGATGGGTGCCCAGAGTAATGCCCACTTCAGCTGAACAGATGTGATACTGCTCCAGGCTTCTGTATGCACATCCCTGCTGGCATCAGTCATTCATACAAAGCCTGCAAAGCTACTTTAACTTCCTGCACTTGTGCTCCAACTGCAGTCAAATATTCTGCACTTCTACAGTTGCTTTTTGTACATGGATCTCAATGCCCTCTATAGACACTGATCAACCAAGCCACACACAGCTGCTCTTTCTTGGGCTTCAATGTTGTTATCCCCATTTTACAAAAGGGGACGCTAAAACACACACACTGGTTAACGGATACGTCCCCAGAGCAACAAATCTGCAGGGCAGGGTCAGGAAATGAAGGCAGAACTCCTCACTCCCATCCTTATGCTTTAAATATGACTCCATTTCTCTCTCCATGAAAGTACACTTCTGCCTGGGCACTGCTCTAGCTGTGCACTCAGGCACAGGTCTTTAGTCTGCCAGAGGTGTTACGAGCTGATCACTGTGCTCTAGTGGCAGCAGCATCCCCAAGCTTCTTGCATGGTAGAAGATGCAAGTGGGAGGGTTTCTAATCACGGTTAAATCAGCACGGCTGGTGGTTTGTTTAGTATCAATGGCAAGCTTGGTATTATACACAGCACAGACTGAGGTGGGCCAAGCTCCAAGATGAGAACATGCTACATACAATTAGAAACAGTCCAGAACTCAGTTCCAGAGCCTGATCCAGATCCAAACTCTTCCAGACCTTGAGGAGATGTGCAGTCGATGTTCTCATTCACATCTGTCTTACAGAAATTAGCAAGAAACAAAGGTTTCCCCGGAGACAGAGGAGGTTTGGACTAAGTGACTGAGTTTGTCCCATGTCTATTTAAAAGTCTCTTGAAACCACATTGCCTATATCAACCTGATACTGACATATTTAACACCTGATTTGTCACCTCTCCGTTGTTGAGTTAGCCTTTATACTGCATTTGCGCTTCCACTTACACTGTCATTAGATACAGTAGTTAGTATAAGCCCCAGTTCCCAAAGCAGCATGCAGGGTTTCAACAGACACAAACCAAATCAACACTCACGAGTCCTCCCATGTGCTGCTTTGAATCTTTAGGGGTTAATCTCAAATTCTAGCTCCTCTGTCTATACAAAAAGGTTACTTAAGTGCCAGGTGTTATCTCCTAGGGCAACTGTTGTGCATACAGCACAACAAAGGAAACATTCCCTCTGTTATTATAGACATAAAACAAAATCCTTCCTTGATGCAACTCCACTGAAGTCCGTGGCAGTACATCCAGTATGGGGATCGCCTCCTAATAAAAAGGATCCAGTAGCTCAATGTAACTTATGTTGCACCAGGATTTATTTTTTTAAAATAAAAAAAAAAAACTATAAACATATTCTTATTTGGATCGTCTGTAAGGGAGGAGTAGTTCCCACTGACCAATGGTTTCTGAGAAAACTTCTGCCTCTGCGGACAGCTGCTACAGGAACTCCCCAAGCAATAAGGCTTTGAATTCCGCACACACAAAAAGTGTTAAACTCTTTCCAAAAAGCTAATAAAACCAGCTCTTCTGTGTAATGTGAGTTGCACTGCCTTTTTATTTGTTAGATCTCACTCTTCCAAAATACACTGCTGGGCTTTGCTTCAACTGCAAGCGGAGGCAAAATGCCAGTGCAATATTTTGTAGGTCATCCAAAACCACACACACACACACACACACACAATATAACACACACACACCCAGCGAGTGCGTGTACTAACACACTGTAAATAAGCAAGCAATGACCAAACCCAAACCAAATCCTTAAATCTAAACACAGCTCCATTCTCCCACTCCCACTCCACTGGGAATTTTTGACTTATTCAGACCTGAAGTCCTGGGTGTGATCTGACCCCTGCATTTTTGGGTCCTGTGCAGATCCAAACTCCCAGGGAGAGATCAAATATCTCTCTTCACTGAACTTCTGTTTCCAAACTAGACCCTGCAGCAGAAAGAAGCAGCTTCATGAACACCAGCCACGCTAAATGCCAATTTAGGGTCTGATCCTAAACTCACCAAGGTCAATGGGCTTTGGATCAGGCACTTACTAAGAGATCCTGAAAGCACAGGAAGACCTATACTACTTAAATTCATTCCAGAGAGACATTTTATAATTCATTTGGTCTTTGTTTCCACCTGCTGGGATGGAGGAATAATATTCTAGCTCTTTGTATGATACTAGAGGGGAAGTACTGAATGCTTTCCTCATTAAAAAAAAAAAATCCATGCTGTACAGATCAAAGGACTTTAATCTTGTCTGTCATAGTTGTCAGATATTACAATGACTACTATTAAAAACCCAACATTCAGAGGTAACCACAGTGTCTTCCCTTACTTAGAATAAAAGATACCATGAGGCTAGAATTACAGAAGACTGACGATTTTATGGTATGCTGTGCCAGTAAAATAGGAAGCTCCTGAAATATAAGAAACTTTGTTGAAAATAAATAACTATTTTCAATTAAATGTAAACAAGAGAGAGGTTTCCTAAACTGAACTGACAGTTGAAAATGGTCACAGCATTTGATTAAAATTGTTCTCAAACAGCATCCAGCAATGGTATGTAAATACATAGAAGTCCAAGAATTATTATTTAAACTATCACCTGCCTAGGCCTAAACTAACCCTGGTTATTCTCAGATGTTAAGGTGGTCGAATCAAACTAAATTATCTTCATTAGAACTTATGGTGAGCTTCAGCTGTAATTCATTCAGAGATCACACAGATTACAACAGGGGTCAGCAACCTTTCAGAAGTGGTGGGCTGAGTCTTCATTCGTTCTCTCTAATTTAAAGTTTTGCATGCCAGTAATACATTTTAACATTTTTAGAAGGTCTCTTTCTATAAGTCTATAATATATAACTAAACTCTTGTTGTATGTAAAATAAATAAGGTTTTTAAAATGTTTAAGAAGGTTCATTTAAAATTAAATTAAAATGCAGTCTTAGACTGAAAATTGACTGAACAGAATTCTACTTAGAAGCTGCATGTACTCAGCACGGCATTTGATGCAGCGTGAGAAAGGGCGCTAAACTGTGGACTTTTATGGTACTGACAACAGTTCCAGGTTTTGAGCTGTAGATGTGGGTAGTCACATATTTTTGATTGATCAGAAAAATGGATTGCCTTTTCTGGGATCTGAAACTTTATTTTCATAGTCACCTTTTGCAGACCCCTTAGACATAGTCTGCAGACCCCCAGGTGTCCACAAACCACACACTGAAGACCACTGCACTAGATGCTTCAGAGGAGGGTGCAACCTGCCCCAAGTGGACAATTACAAAATAACCTTTCCATAGTAGTATCTTCTTAGTGCTCATTATTTAGGTTATGTCTACGCTGCAATTGGGAGTGCGATTACAGCATATTTAGACATAACTGGCTTGGGTATCAGTAGCAGCGAAGCCACGGCAATATAGACCACAGCATAAGATAGCTACCCAAGAAGGTACCCAGCTCCCTGGCGTGCTCGTACTCTGGTGGCTAGTCTGTGCTGCAGAAGCTTCACTGCTCTTGGTACCAGAGTGAGCCAGATTAAAACTAGCTCAAGTATGTATATACATGCTGCAGTCAAACCTGAACATTTAAGATAATATAACAAAAATTAAAACAAAATTTATCTCTCCATTCTTAATAAAACAGAGCCTGAACGACAAGGTAATTAGTATGCAATGTTGCTTAACAGAAAAAAAATTCAAATGAAGATGCTATTTAACAGCCCTACAGCCCTCCACATTCTGTCAGAAGATATTAACAAGAAAGGAATAACACTCCTGTGAAATCAGACACTGTAACAGAGAAAAAATAATGGGGTTGAACACTGCAAAATGAGTGTCCCTGAACACAAGGATTAAAACTACTTTGGCAAGAATTTTAATAAAAGCAGTGGTGCTAATTACATTGTCCCCAAAGTGTTAAAAAATAAAGGGCACTGAGGATTTACCCAGAACTTTACCAAGACAACAACACGGACCAGAGAGACAAGCAGCTGCTTCAGTACTACCAAGTAGAATGAAGATAGGATAGTTTCTGTGGTGAGGTATCTGGATCCTGTGTTCCTATCCCAAATGTAAAAGATACAGTACAGGCAGGAAAAAATGAGAGCTAAATTTGAATCTCACTAGTGCATCCATGCTTTATATTTAGAGAAAGATCTGGTCAACTGAGCATCAAGTAGCTGTTCCTAGATTGCAGTAGCCAGGAACAGGTGCCAAGAGGCCAATAGTAGAAATATGGAATAGCCAAGAATGAAGAGGCCTCCCTGTTAATATTAGAACACTGAGGATACTTGATAAGACATGTGGGAAAAAACAGATGGTGGACACATCTTTAAAACAGTGCTGGGCAGTGAAATAGAACAGGAGAGCACACTCCATAGGCTGAGCATGGGAAAATGGGCTAAAAATAAAACTGTCTCTCATCAACATAGTGTCCAAGGTAACATCCTGCAAACAGGTGCAGCACAAAAAGTTACTGTTGAATAGTCCAATTTCAAGCTGTAAAGCAAGATCTCTTTGATTAATTACGAGACTTGGATGAATCAGATAGGAGATAAACTAGCACATAAATACACTGCACTCGTAGCATAACTCTTAGGAGATCCTCTGAGGAGCCCCCCCATAGTTTCCCACTTCAACAGCCCCACAGTGTTGTGTTGCCTCCATCAGCCTTCCAGACATAGAAAACTGGATGGGGCTTCCCTTTGGAGATCATCCACGCAGCTCCCCATTCAGCCAGAAGGGGTGCTGCACAGCAACACAAAGTCCTTGCAGTCTCTTCTGGATTAAGAGGCAGGAAACCAGAGCAGGAATCACTCTTGGTTCTTCTTCAGGTGATGGTCCCTATTGTATTCCACTGAGCCGGTGTTCTCACATATACCAGAGCGGCATTACAAGGCCTCTAGGCTGTCCACATGGCTGTTTCACATCCAGAACAACCAACCTTCTTCTCATGGGACACAAAGCTGAAACAGAGGACGAGAGAAGTTAACATATGATATTGTAACCCACTGGTGAGTGTGTATTGCATGTCCTCTCTGAGCTTGTCAGACACACAGAAGAACATAAATCGTTGAGCAACAGTCAACATGGTTTCTGTAAAGGGAAACCACATCTTACCAATCTATTAGAGTTCTTTGAAGGGGTCAAACATACATGTGGACAAGGGGGATCCAGTGGACATATTGTACTTAGATTTCCAGAAAGCCTTTGACAAGGTTATTGTAACTTAAAGATTGTGCAGAAACAACCTTGACACAGTAGGTTCACGTGCATCAAAGGCGCTTTATGAAACCTTAAAAGTGTCATGGACAAGAAGCGAAGATCCTCATGGATGCCCGAGCAACTGGTTGAAAAAGACACGGAAGCAAAAAAGGTACGGAATAAATGGTAAATTCGAAAGAGAGGGGCTACATGTGTTCCCCAAGAATCAGCCTAGGATCCTAATCCCATAAACAACCCGTATCATCAAACGAGCTGAAAAGAGAGTACCAGCTAGATGGCATGGCAAAGTTTGCAGATGATACACTGCTCAAGATAGTTAAGACACATCAAGACTGTGAAAAAACTTCAAAAAAGATCTCACAAAGCTAATGATGGCAACAAAATGGCAAATGAAATTTAATGTGGATAAATAAAAGTAAATCACATTGAAAAATAACACCAACTATACAGACAAATAATGAATGGTAGGCTAATTAGCAATACAACTAATCAAGGAAAAAGATCTGGAGTCATCGTGAAGTAGGTCTCTGAGAACGTCACAGCAGTAGAGCACAGTCAAAAAAGGCAAACAGAATTGGAATTAAAAAGATAGAGAATAAGATGGAAATCTATTGCCTGACACTACATCTGAATACTGCATACAGATGTGTCTCCTCATCTCAAAAAGAATAATTGCACTAGAAAAGGTTAGAAAGGAAACTAAAAATGTTAGGGTTGGAACGGTCCATAATGAGAGAGATGAAAAAGGCTATGGATTTTCCAGCTGAAAAATGGACGACATAAGGGGGCCATTACGCATATGAAGGAGAGGGAAGGAGGAAAAGAAGATTAGTAATCAATGATGAGGGTGAGAGAAGTGACAATGAGGCGAGAAACAAGCTATTTACTTGTTCCATAATATAGTAACTTATAGCCCACCATCAGAGATAAGTAATGGGCAGCAGTTAAGAAACGAGAGCAGAAGGCGCTCACGAGGTCTGCGACAGTCAAGCCGCGTTTGGAGAGCTCTGCTGCGGACTTTAGACAGATTGACTTGTGGACACAGCGAAGGGCGCTCTTGAAGTAACGAGGGTCATAAAGAGAACTGGATAAATTCAAGGAGGCGAGGGGTCCTTTAATCAGACGATCTATGATCAGGAAGGAAGATGAAGAGTGGCTCCCTAGCCTCTGTGTGATCAAAGAGTGAAGAGGGAATGCAGGGAGTATATCACTTTCGTATCATCTTAACCTGTTAGGATTCAACTGTGCCACGGAACTACTGCACCTGTCCTTGTTCGAATCTCATCAGGGTTCTTTTGACCCACTTCACAAATTGGTCTAGGATCACTCTGGACCCCTCTTCCCCCGCTGGACTACTCCCCATAGGTCTGAGTGCTACCCTCTTCTGCGCGGGAGACAGGATACTGGGTCTGGATCGACCTCTGCGCTCGACCACCATGGAGTCCAGTCCTCCTCAGTGGCATCTCGAGGCATGGACAGGGAAACGTATACACGTCCAAGCTGGCGTTCTCTTAGGTTCGAGAGCTGGGTCGAGCTCATCGAGGAGATATGGGCGCGAATCTACAATCCAAATACATCCCAGTGATCGATGAATTAATGGAGTGTTGAACAAAACTGGCCCCAGATGTGACTAGAACCCCTGAGGGCCACTCGCGTGATCCAGCTGCCAGCTAGACCCATTGAGAGTTGATCCACTACCCCATTGAGCACGTGCATTTCCTCTAACGCAATCTTCGCAGACGCATGGCGTTTTTCCACACTATTCGGCTCTCACTAATCAAGGTCCATATCATCTAATCGCAGTATCGCTGACTCTCAACATGAGGACCTATGTCATATGCAAAGAGATACTGTGGGAGACGTATCAAAAGCATATTATTGCTAAAAGTCAAGCAAGGGTAGATAGTAATTCCAGAGATCCTGGAACTCGCACGTCCTTACTTACCTCCAATATTCCGACAGATGATCTACAACATATTTGAAGTCTCCCATACAGAGGAGGCGCCACACAACTTCAACGACAAGGATCTCGAGCGCGAGTATATGCAAGAGAGCCTCAACATGAGCGAGACAGGGCAGAGCAGAGGTACTGCATCGAGCCGTAATAGGTGAGAGGTAGAAGAGAGAGTACACGAGAAAGTAGCCGATCACAGGAAAGTAGACCACTCAGATCAAATGCGAAGGAATAGACAACTACGCAGAAGTACAAATCGACATACCAGAATACGCAGACGAATAGATAGATAAATCATGAGCCACTATCTGAGGCACGGCAGAGACGCACGCCTCGAAGACAAGAGTTCGGCAGATGAGAGCAGTTCTTGTGAAGGAAGGAGGAGACACACAGAGCGTGCAGACACCAAGCTGACTATGCGCACTGCGCGGGAGTCTTCGCGACACGCCTACACCGACGACAAGCGCATTCAGTCCTTCAAGACAACAGTGATGAGTGACGATAGATATCATGAGAGTATGAGAGAGATCCAGAGACACCTGGAGATGAGAGAACAAGCTCAGCCGAGCACTACGTCGCCGCTGAAGCCTTAAGATCACGCAGACCACACTCAAAAACTCAGAGTGCAGACACGCAGTCGAGAGAGACGGAGGCGGGGGAGGATAACACAGCTCTATCATCGAGCTGCGAGACGACCGCCTACCATACGGAATGGCACACATAGCAAGGAAGACACTCACACATGTAATCTTATGAGCATCCAGTCTAGCCGGTCTACCCCGCGCCACGACAGACAGGAATAGTAAGATAATAAGCGAGCAGATCACAGAGAGATATGGGCAGACACGAAATATCTACACGATCAGGAGCAGCGCCTCAGGCAACAACTAAATTATCCAGAAGACGACGTGAAAGATAATGGCGAAATCAATGAATATCTAACATGAAACTGGAGTTATTACTTCTGACAGCACAAGAGTAACGAGCAGAAATAACGGTCTAGGAGAAGTAGGGTGGGCCATAGAGTCTGCGCAGAGGAGAATAGGTGGCTCTGAGACGGGCGTTTCAGGTATGTCCCAGTATAGCAGTGAAAGTAGTGCAAGTAGGTAGCAGACTGACTAGAAAGCAGCACCACACACGACGAGTCGAATGCGATACGGAGAGATCACCAATAGTTCGCGAAGACTATCTCAAGACAAACAAGACTTCAACCTAAAGAACTCGGTGAAGCCATCGAAGAGCGAAAGCTCGAGCCACGCGAAGGACGGCGCTTAAAGGCTCACATAAATGCATCTGTGCAGACGAGGAGAGAGCATACTCCAGGTGTACACGAAACCATATGTAATAATGTATCCAAGCATATAAATCTTCCTAATTGTTGATCAAAGATGAGAACACGTATATAAATCTGGTGTATCCTCCTATAATCAAGGGTTATATTTTGAAGGTGGGGCAGGGGGGAAACTTTAGCCTTCTCAATGAACCTAAAAGACCGCTGAGCGATGTCCAACGGCCCGCAGGCAGCGCTTATTTTTATATGGGCCGCTCTTTAGCCAGTAAACACCACACAAATAGATAATCCTGTTGTAGTTTTACTCCCAGAGGATATACTGTGCCACTGAGCGCGTGACTCTCCTCGGGGAGGCGAGGTAATTCAACGAAGGCAGTCATTGCAACCCCCTCCAGCAATTTTCGGTGTGCCCAGGGCAACCCTCAGAGTAGTAACCACTGGTGGGGCAGTGGACTGAAGCCCCTGGGGCTCCTACCCTGCAACCAGGCTTCAAACGCGGGTTCCGGCTGGCTGGGAGGATACCCTTCCCTGCTACAGCAATCCAGGGTGGGCGACCCATCCCAATTTCCCCCAGCGGCAGAGCCAAAAAGCTGTACCCTCCCACCCCACTTCTTCACCCCATGCCTCAGCTGCAGGGGAAGGGACCCCTGACAGGGAGCTGTTTCCCTCAGCTGCCTAACATTTGTGCACCAGACCTCCCCCTCAAGCCTAGACCCTCCTTCTGAGCTCACCACCCACACTTAGAACCTCCCTTGCTTGACGTCCCGGCACTCCCCCTGCACCTGACAATGCCCGAATGACGGCCTCTGCACCCAACGCCACCACCGTACACTCAGTTGAGGCCCACACTCCCACCCAGCATCTGGCCGCACTGAGGCCCCCACACCCAAACCCTGCCTGCAGCTTTTATCACCCCTCACACTGAGCTCCGTTAACCATCTCACACAGCGACCTCCCCCTCAGAGTCCCATTTACCACCGCACTCAGAACGCGACCAACAAAGCCCCGCTGCGATCCGTTCCCAGCCTACACCCGGACCCTCACGTAACCGCCCTCAGCTTGCAATTGGCCCTACACAGAACACCTTATCACCACACTGACCCCCCCATTTAACCCCTGCGCACACTATGGATCCTGCCTGCCCACACTGGTGGCTCCTGCATGAGGAGGGCACGTGGCCTGGTGGTTATTCTGGAACAGAATGGGCTGCTTGTGTCAGGATTGGGTGCATGCCTCCACTACGCCGAGTGTCACAATCCCGGGAGACGCTGCCACATTATGCGTCCCCACCATCAGTCTAAAAAGCCAGTAGCGCTGTTGCACCTACTGCATTACCTTGGAGCCTCTCATTAATCTCGACAGTTTGTGAGGATTAAAATAGTGCATTAGAATTTTTTTTTTGGTGGAGATGATTTTTAATTTTTTGGCATAGGAAGCCCCTCCAGGAATACAAGCTGATAGGAAAAACATGCTGGCCACCTCGCCCCCAACATCTCTGCGAGAATTTACCCCATCATTGGATGCTACTAAAAGCCATCCATTGGCAGCCCCAGAATGCTTCCAAAGGGTACAACAGAACGAGGAAACCACGCTGTATTATTTATTTCCTATGGGTATGATGGCACGTTAAAAGACCACAAGGACGACTCCGCTTCCAAACTAAGTTCCCAGCCACTGAGAACATCAATCGGAGGGGGCTGCCAATCTCGAACCCCAACCCAGATCCGAATGTACGGGTCTTCCGTTCTGCTAACAGGTCAAGCTCCCTAAACAATCTCCCAGACTCAGGTTCAAGAACAACCCAGATGGTGCTAAGGCCTATATTCAACAGAGCAGGGAAAAGTCCGGCCGCGCCCCAAGTAGTTTTTACAGAACTTCCATACCAATTCTGCCAGGTCTTTACGTCTCACAGGTAATCACCAATCGGGGCAACATGGGAAATTTGCTCTTAAATAAGGATGGTACTCACTGGCAAGTAGAAACCCGCGACTACAGCCCACAGGTGTGAAGTACATGGTCAATATAAGAGGTAAAAGAGCCTGATCAGTAACAGAAACGCAGGTGCAAAATCAACAGAGAAGCAGGAGAAAAAATGAATGAGCACACTGGGAGCAGTAGGCAAAAGGAGAGTGCCTTGACAGATAGTTGGAAGCTCTCTGTCGTACAAGGATAGTAACAGGCTTTCTCCACAACGTATGAGAATAGGCCATTAAATCAAAAGCACAGAAACTCCTGGATGTCAAAACAAAGCAAAGGAGACTGGTATGAAATAGTGCCCATCTGAAAAGAATCATCCCAGAAGAAGGCAAAACACAAATGTCTGTGGAAAAGTTAGCACTCCGTGATGATTACTTCTACGGGCTACTAGGATTTGACACAACATTTGGGGGGGGATTAGCCCACTGTACAAGCCCAGAGGAAGGACGAAAAGAAGTCGAGCTTCAGGTGTGAATACAGAACTATCCACACTCTGGGAATAAAGCCTGGCCACACCATCAAGCTTATACCTCAGGCCATTTTCTTCTAAAGCGTGCTTGGGGGAATTTAGTGTCCCACGAACAGCAGTTTCCAAGTCACCTGAGTGGACTAAGCGCAGAATAGCCTTCAGGGGCTAGCCCCCATACAAGCACAATGCGTGATGCACTTAAGGCGAATTTATACGCTCAGATAAACCGCGCTAACTAGCCGACAAACACTCGAGCATGACCATCTAAAGACGAAACGGCTTCCACCTTGTGTAAAGATCCATAACAGCAGGACCTACCTGTACCCACTATGAACCACCACGATTCCTACATAAGAAATAGATCTTAAGACCTGGCCAAGGGCAACAATTCCATAGCCCTGAGATTAGCGAATTCAGAGCGCCAGCACATGTCCTCCCTGGACATCCTCGGAGCTTAACCCACGCTGCCGCATGGGAAGTCGCACAAGGAAGCTGCCTGATCGCCTATGGACTGAACTGCAGAGACACGGGCACTAGTTAAGCACATTGCTTTAAAAGAAGTATCTCCCCTTTGCGACCGCCTACCTGGAATGAACCATAAATAGGCTGGAAGCAAGGGCTTCATTAGGCGAAACGGATATATCGATACACTAACTGCTGGTTAGTATAGGTGGTACAGCCCGCAGTAATTGGAGCGTTAATGATAAACATAAAGAGCTTGCAAAATTTAAACCAAGAGGTTAAAGAAAAAGGCCCCGGCCACGTGCAGCAAGGAATACAGGACTTGGAAGCTTCGCGCTGTCTGCGTTACATACAAATGAGAGGACAGATAGAGGTCTATCATGAGTGTCTCTGCTGCGAGCCCTTTAAAACTATGACATTGTGGAGAGAGCATAAACTGAGTGGTTCTACTATACAACAGATATGTCTCATAAGTACATAAATTAATCACCGCTTACCCTTAATTCCACTGGCCAGTGGGGCCAGACAAAGATAGACGAAGGATTCAAAATTAGGAGCTCTGATTTCTGGCGGAGAGGAAACGCATGGTTTACAGGCCCCAGGGAGAGAGCAGCTATAGGAAAACCAGCTATCACAGTAACAAGCAGCTAGAGCAAGCAAAAGGGAAACACAAGGCAAATGACGACCTACAATAGGAGACAATGGTGCTCTCTTTGTCTTCGTCAAGCTAACAGACGTCACTCGAAAGCTGTAAGCAATGAAGGGAAACATGAAGCTATGACTTGTAATCCCTAAGCGGTCCCAACCACGAGCGCAAAACTCTCTGAACAAGCCCGTTACTTCCGTGGCTCCCTACGGAACAATACTGGTGGCTGACAGCCTTGCACAGTAAATCAATTACTTCCCCTTGTCACACAAGACAAGTGAGCAGCAAGAAGCAATACAGAAAGCGACATTTTTCTCCCTCCCTTTCTCCATATTGCATGTTTATTCTCTCGCTTTGGCATAGCCAAGGGCCCACTAACAAAAGTCCCGCGAGTAGAAAATTCTCATGATGCGCAGAGTGCGGGTAATTAGGCCTTTAATGTCTTCAAACCCTAGCCACGACAAAGGACAACCCAAAATCACTTCTGGTACAAATAAAAGAGCTGTGAAAGGCATCCAGCAGAGTCTGGCCTGATTTGGACATTTGAGTATCAAACACATCCCCTGGCGCTCTCGTTCAGAGACACCCGCAAAATGGCGGCCAAAGCTGGACAGAAGTCCAATCTGCAACCTCTTGAGCTAGAGCGGTGGCTACCCACCTGCAACAATGGCAACAAAGGGTGCTATATCCCACAGTTATGTGCACTAACGATGAAATAGGAAGTAATGGACCCCCCGGTACAGCTCAGAATTGTTTAGAAATGCAGCGGCTCTAGCGTTATTGGGCGTTAAAACCTGAGGTTGTCAGTAAGCAAAGGGCTTCGTGCTGGTAAAAGATGGGTTTTTCTGCATTTGGTGATTCTTAGCTGCTGACTGGTCCCCTTGGCCGGGAGCTGAATCTAAAAATTAAAAGGCTAGCCAGTCGGCTCCATTACTTATGCTGGATGATGGGAGACTCTGAAAACAGCAGGTACTGCAAAATGTGTGGCTAAAGTGACCAGCCTCTCTGTGACCGGCTACGAATGAACTGTGGTGGAAAAAAGGCCAGCGGTCACTGTAGGGAGACCCCTGGTTGCTCCCCTGGGTTTGCTGGCCATTCAAAATTGCGTTTTTTCCCAATGTGACCATGCACAGACTTCTGCCTGTGACACCCTTAGGGATTTACATACAGGCACCGATCCCCTGCTTGTTGCATGGGGAGAAATCCCATGGTCAACCGGATCGCTAGGAGCTACCAATTGGGAAGTCCTCCAGCCCTAAGGGGAGCAAACCTTTTACCCCTCCCGTGGGATTCCTTACAACTGATTCACCACCGCCTTCACGCCTCAAGATACTCGGTGACATCAGATATAAAGGAACTCAAAATGCAGAGCTCCTCCTAATGAGAGGGAGGGACTAGCACCCTTAGTGATCTTTTCCTCCAGTGCATCAATGCACACATAGGTCTTTGATTAAGATAAGATTCCTCACCATGAGCACATCACTACGGAGGCGTACCTCTGTAACAGAAAAGTTTTATCCTATTGTCGCACTTACATGACCGTTTTCCTGTATTTCGGCTATGCATCAGTCACTACGGACCCACAGTAAATTAAATAATCAGTGTCCGTGTTCTCTCTGCCACTGTATGCAACAGTAGAAGCCAGCGTTCCAAACCAAAAATCCAGTTTGGTGGAAAAAACCCCCAATTGGTTCTTTCTATTAGGAAAGACATTTGAAAACAACTGATTTTTGGTTAAAAAATGCTCTTCAGTTTCATATAGTGGGCTCAAAAACTCCAGAGAAAGTGAGGGGGAAAAAGCTAATTAAGAAGTTCAAAATTTCCCGTACAAAAATAACTTGGCAGTTTTCAATCAAACTCGCCAAATTCCCCCCTTGAGACAATGCAATCCAGGCGGAAGTTTGAGCAATAATTTAACCTGATACGGAGTACTGGGTTGGAAAAGGCAAAGCTGCCAGGATTTAACGTGCCGTCAGCACTGACGTCTCCCGAAAGAACTGTGTGATCTTCTATCAGTGCTCTATGCAGTTCCAAGCCAGCGGTGGTTGCTCGGACGACCGGACTAGATGGTGTTGGCCAATTCCACCGTGGATCTACCACTCTTTTGGCACCTCAACAATGGTTTCCCGAATGAGCTACGACTGCATGATATCCCGGGGGTACTATCATGGCAAAGCGACAGTTGCTGTGTTGACACTAATCCAGGATGTTATCCGCAGATTTTCAATTGGCCAGCTAGGTTGATGGACGAGAACCATACTTGGCCACACAGGTGCCTCACCGATTACCTGTAGATAAGTAGAAAATAACACTCAGAAAATCAAGACAAGTGCAGGCCCACTTATGGTTCAGGTAGGGAGTGGGGTCCCAATGGGTTAGACGCAGGGGACTGGGAGTCAGGCTCCTCCAATCGGGTTCATTCTCAAAACTTCGGGAGGGGAAAACCACTCCAGCAGCCACAAGAACGGCGCAAGGACGCCCTTTAATCTCATACAGCCTGTTACATAGGAAATAGATGTAAGTGAGACCAACACATCTCAGCTGGAAGTGAAGCCTGTAGGTTAGCCTGCTACAGGGTATTGGTTATATTCCACTTACTCCCAGGACCAATGGTTAGAGAGCTGGCACTGCTCACACGCTGCCTGCCTCAATGGTGCCCCTACCCTAATAGTTTTATCCAAAGCCTTGCTTATCTCCTTGATAAGCATGAGCGGACAGTGTAGAGACAAGATTCCAACAGATTAACCTTTATAAAAGGTTATGAACGCCCGATGTGACCTCAGCTGGCTATTAGAATCTGCATGTCACCCAGCACCCAAATAAAAAGATATTCAGAATAAGTGAAATGACAAAGTGATCCACATATGAGAGATGACTAATTTACTGCAACGGTGCTCCAAAAGGAGCCGAAATCTTTGCCCTGTTGATGTATGTAACTGGAGAAACAGAACAAGCTTCGTGGAGAAAACACGAATCCCTCCTGAAGATTTGAAAAGTCTAGGCAGTAGCTCTCAAGAATTAGAAGTAACATCCCCCAACTGATGTACATGGAGGGTACAAATCAGGATTGTTTACAGTATCAGAAGAAAATCCACTGTATCTATATGTAATAAAAATTATGAAGGTGCCCCCAAATACTTCCGATTTGTGCTGTATGGTCGATCTAAGTACGAACCTGCTTGTTAAGGCTCTGCAATCTCAACTGTGCATGAAGACACCTGATGGACCTATAGCCTGATTCAGAGATGCAGAGCATCCACAGGATCCAATGAAGAGATCTTGGGGCCCTGGATGGGTTTTGGTGCCCCAGGGTTCCATGCCCCTGGAAATGGGTTTTTGAGCCTGGGGTTAGGGGTCCAGAATAAGAGGTTTGGGGTCCCTGGTGTTTGGGGCACCTGGAGGGTTTTGGGGCCCCGGGTTCGGGCCCTGGTAGGTTTTGATGCCCCACGGGGTTACGTGCCCCTGGATGGGGTTTTGGAGCCCTGGGATAGGGGCCCCTGAAATGGGGTTGACGGCCCCCTGGGGTTAGGGCGCGCCTGGAAGTTGGGTTTGGGCCCCTAGGGTAGAGACCTAAGAAATGGGGTTGGGGGACCCCTAGGTTAGGAGACCCTGGAATGGGTTGGGGCTCCTGGTGTTACGGGCCCTGGAAATAGTTTGGTGGGCCCATGGGGTTAGGGCCTGGATATGGGACCTTCGGCGCAACCCACCACAGCGGCAGCATCCAACATCTCACAGCGATCCAGTTTAATGAGGAAGCCGAGCAACCAACCATGATCACCATCCCCACCACACCTCAGCCCGGACCACCACACATTGAGGACCAACTCCACACTAGCGAAGAACTATATGGGGTCTAAGTCTACATTAAACATTCACCTGAGACCTGGGAGAACTCTTATAGGGGCGACCCCACTACGGGAACCATGGGTTGGACATCCTCCAACCAGCAACCAACCACACCTCGACACGTAGATTCCTCGACTTACAGCCAAGCCTAAGATACAACCGAGCCACCTGCTCCCAGCCCCTTCAGCTAGGAATCATGATAACGGGACATACAAATCTCACAACAGCGAGAGCACCCAACCAGAGTTATGGCCACCGGCTACACAACAAAATCAATACAACGGGCACAGAAAACTCCGCCGAAAGCAACTACATTGACAGCGCCAACAAAGAAGAGAAACCGGAGCCCCACCCACCACACCACCCCCAACAAGTAAGCCTCTCTCACGGATCATAAAAAGTGGCACCAACCTATCCTAGACACCTCCCCCACACCGACCAACAGCCATTTCCTTGGGCATAATAAACCCCGCCGGAACCTGAACAAACTTACCATGGAGAAACGCACGCGCACAACGGGTTAGGGCGAGAGCGAACACCAACACAACCGGACACAACACCTATATCTCTGTCGATAACAAAAGTGCGAGTCGACACCGTCCACAACACCACAGTATTCGAGCCAAGCAAGACAAATCTACAGAGTCAGGCCCAAACCACCTGAGAGACACATTTTCACGGGCTGTGGGACCGGCATTTCACAGACCAAGTTTAGGGGATATCGCCTAGCGAATACGGCGATTTTCCGAGGCAAGCCCTTCGCCAGCTATCCGGGCCTAAACCAGGATCAGCTCGTTAAGCGTGGACCCAAACACAAAATGGACACACGAGAAGATGCCCTCGAGGTCCATCTGCGGCCAAAAGGCACGCAGGTTTGGGCACTGGATGGAAAGCAGCTATAATAACATAGTGGCAAGAGACCACCTCACATCGCGCTTGCACTCAAAGACCGAGTTAATCTCGGCTCTGGATGGGTTTTTTGGTGGGGTAGGGCCACTGGAATTGGTTGTGGCCGGGGTTAGGGCCTGGATTGGGATTTTGGGGCCCCTGGGGTTAGCCGGCCCTGATGGGGGTTTCGGGCCAGTGGGTTAGGTCCCTGTGGGGGTTTTTGGCCCTAACCCAGGGATGCGGATGGGGTTTGGGGGCCCACTCTTTAGGGGCCCTGGGAAATTGGGGTTTTGGTGCAGCAGGGGTTAAGGGTCCTGGAGTTATGGGGATTGGGCAGGCCCCTAGTGTAGGGCCCCTGTAATGGGGTTTTAAGGCCCCTGGGTTAGATCTACCGTGTGGTAATTGAGCCCTGGTTGGGCCACTGGAATAAACGGTTTTGGAGGCCCTGGTTTAGGATTCCTAGGGAAGAGGGTTTGGGCCCCTAAACCCAGGGCCCTGATAGTTTGGGGCCTTGCTCTTAAGGGGCCCTGTAAAATTGGGCTTTGGGGCCCTGGGTAAGGAGCCCCTGGATATGGGAATGGATCCCCTGGTATTGGGGCTCTGAAATGAGGGTTCGGGTCCCTGGTGGTCGGGGCCCCTAGGTTTTGGAGCCTGGGGTTAGGGCCCTGGACATAGTGTATTTAGGGGCAGCGCAGGGCCCTGGAAATGGGTTTTTGAGGCCCTGGTTAGGAGACCGGAAATGGAGGTTTGGAGCATTAGGGTTAGGAAGACCCGGAATGGGGTTTGGGCCAGGTGTTAGGGACCTGGAATCGTTTTGCGGTCCCCAGGTTAGGGCCCCAATGGGGGGGATTTTTAATTTTTTTGGGGGAGGCCACACTCCTGCTATGAGCTCTATCTGCGCACCGGTCAATTAAGCGCCACCTTCACTGGCATCGGGCCGGCATGCACTCTGGATCCATCGGGTAGAAGCAGCCAAAAGGGAAGGTTTCTTTGGGGGCCTTGTGTTAGGGCCCCTGGAAATGGGAATTTGGGGGCGCCCAGCACCCGTAAACTGGAAAGAAGAGAGCGAATATCTAGGCGGACCCCGAGCCCATTCGACTGGGTAGGCGGCGCTACGCCGGATCGACCCTGGCACCCCACTTTGCAGAGGCGCGCATGTACACCGACATCACCAACGGGACCCTCCCAAGGCAAGTCCCCGGATCGATTGTCCAGTCCCCCGAGCTCCACATAGATGCCCCTGAATCCATCCGAGCTTGAGATTCGGCCTGCATGCAGATTGCCCTACACAGAACCCTTTCAACCCACACCTGAACCCCCCATTTTAAACCCCTCCACATATGCGCTGCCTGCCCACACACTGTGCGCTGGCATGAAGGGGCAGGGCCCTGGGTGTTTTCTGGGCAGGTCGTGGTCCTTGGCTGTGTCAATGGATTCGTGGGGGCCTCACTTGCGAGGATGCGACATCCGGGGAGAGCTGCACTGCTCCTCAACAGCTGTACTACGCGCCGATGCCACTGGTGGCTTACGACACTGGGGCCCATACTTGCGGAGCCTCCTATAATCTGGGGACAAGAAAGTTTGCCAGAATTTAAAATATGTGGCATAGAATATTTTTTTTTTGGTGGAGAATTTTTATTTTTTGGCATAGAACTGCCCTAGGACATATAAGCGTGATGGTGAACAACATGCGTGGACACTCGCCCATGTTAACTACTGAGTCGGAGAATTACGCCCTATTACGTTAATATAAAGATCGCATCAAATGCGAGTTCTCAGACATGCCCAAATAATACAACAAACCAGAAGACTGCCACCCGCCTGTATAATTATTTATTCATCTAGGGGCTCATGATGCACTGAAAAGACACATAGCGAACTGTCCCCCAGAACTAATGTCCAGACTCTGAGGATCTATCGTGCACTTAGGGGTGCCTCGCAAACTCTAACCCCAACCCAGAAAACCGAATCGTGGTAACGTGGCTCATCCGTAGCTCGGGAACCCATGGTGTGCAAAACCCCTAGGAAGCTATATTCTCCTCTAGACTAAAGGGTTCAAACCCAGCAACAAACCCAGATGTTGTTGGCCTAGGCCTATATTTGCAAAAGGCTAGGCAGGGAAGAAGTCCCCGCCAGTAGTTTAACAATGATATCTGCAAGTTTCTCTTTCTGGTGAATTGGGGTTTTGTTAGAAAAAGAGACTTAAGTACCCAATCCCATTGGAATGCAATAGGAGGTTATACTGGCTAATAAGTAACAGGATCAGGCCTAAATTTAGATCGGTTCAATATAAGTGGGCCAGAAACGCAGTCGCAAATGCATCCAGAGAGCCAGCTGATCAACTGGAACAGTTAGGCAAAGGAGAGTGTTAGGCATAGTTTGAAGCTCTCTTGGTACACAGGATAGTAACAGCTTTTCCAAGCACGAAGGAGAGGCGATTAATCAAACACAGAAATGCCATAAAACAACAGCAAGAGAGACCTGGTAGGATAGGTGAATCTGAAAAAGAACATAGCTGAGGAAAGACATCAGTGTCTTGGTGGAGTTAGCACTGTGGAATATTACGGGCTCTGATTGAGCATTTTGGGGGGTGATAGAGCACTTGTAACAACCCAGATGGGAAGAAGCAGCTTCAGGTTTGATATAACAGAGACTAACGCACACTCTGGGAAACAAAAACTCATCAGCTTTCCTCGGCTTTTTCTATCTAAAGCGAGACAGCATTTTTTCTTCCCTTATTTTACTGGCCAGTGGCGTTCAGGGCTACAACTCTCACACTTATCACAAGCACAATGCTTAGTGACAAGGAGTAGTTATTGCATTTCCTGCTAACTTGACTCTCAGGGACACTGCTAAAGGCTTTCCACCTTGGGGTAATGATGCCCATAACAGCAAGGTTTTCCTGTCACATAAGAGAGTTCCCTAATAAGTACATAGACTTCCACCGAGGATAGGATCAGCCAGCCAACAGTGTCCTCTACCACCATTGGGAACATCACAATAAAGCTCCGCATGGGCGCAAGTGTGCCTGCGTGACCAGACTGACTGAGGATCAGGGGCACTAAGTAAGACATTGCTTTAAAAAAAACCCGTTGCACCGCTCTAATGACATGTTCATTTTTTCCTGTAAGCGATATAAACGTGCTTATGTATAGCCTCTATTTGTTATAAAATAAGGCTTGCAAAAATTGTTAAAACCAATGAGGAAAGAAAAAGGTCCCCATGCAAGGAAAAACTGGAGGAAGGTTCCCTGGCCTGTTGTTCCACTGCAGGAGGCAAGATAAGCTGATCATTGTGTGCGGTCTCTCGCCGCCCGTGGTAAAATACTAATGACATGTGAGGATTCGATTTGAGGAGGTTTAAAACAACAGATGGCTCATCCTTCTACATTACTCTGGGATCAGCGTCGCCGTGTTTCCCAGTGGGAACACAGAGGATCAAAATTACCCCATTCCCAGACTGCGGAAATGGTCTTCTACGGCACCCCAGGAAATATGTCAGATTAAGACACAGTAACAAGCAGCTAGAAGCAGCAAAAGAACACATACAAGCATCAAATATTCTTGTCCTAAAGGACTCACCGCTAACGAACAAGATCTTGATATTTTTCCCTAAAGTGTTCCCACCTTCCGTCACTCGACAAAGTTCGGTCTTATTGTGTGCTCAGCCGAAAAACTGTTGCTGAGACAGACCTCAAATGACGTCCAACAGAAAGTGGTACAGCAGAAGCAAATAGCAGAGGAATTTTCCATATTACTGGAATATTGCGTCGGTTCGGTTTCCATTGGATAAGAGAAGCCGCCCATAAACCAGTCAGTGCGCAGAAGGTTCGGAAATAGCGCCTGTTAATGTGCTTCCAACCCTGCCAGAAAAGACCGAAGTGTTAGGGCCTGGTTGTTGACCCTTTTGCAGTTCATCCCTGCCTCTCTCAAGACTCCTAATATATGAACTGCCAGATGGGACAGAAGTCCAATCTAAGAACTGATGCTCTCATCAGCGAGAGGCACCAGGTTCCTTTATCACAGTCCAACTGAAATGAGGGGAGGGATACTCAGTTGTTGAGCACTAGCCTGCTAAACCTGAGGCTGTCAGTCTACCTTGGGGGGGGGGCCACTTAGGGAACTGGGGTAAAAATCTGTCTGGGGATTTGGTCCTGCTTTGAGACAGTGGGGTTAAGAACTAATGTACCTCCTGAAGGTCCCTCCAAACTGATAAGGCTATATTCAGGGTCACTACTGACCAGAAAAACACATAAAAAAAAAAAAAAAAAAAAACACAGAGACAATTAAACAGGATCTAGTGATGAAAAGGGCTTTAGGCCTCCTATTAGCCAATCCCTCTAAAGTCTCGTACCACTATGCAATTAGTCTTGGCAGCTTGAGACATATTATGTATTCCAGAAATCCCAACCCACACAATCTGCCAGCAGCACTAGCAAGACACTGGCCCATTGGGAAAGTTCAAGCCTAGGTCAGTCCTAGGCCCAACTCCCATTCAACTTATTGCATATATTACGAGGTCTGAGAAAGTGATGAAGCCCCGAGGTGGCAAAGTTTGCAGATGATACTAACTGCTCAAGATAGTTAAGACAATCAGGGCTGTGAAAACTTCAAAAATCTCACAAAGCAATTGGGCAACAAAATGGCAAATGAAATTAATGTGGATAAATGTATAATGCACATTGGAAAAATACCCCAACTAACATACAAATATGATGCGTGGCTAATTTAGCGTACAACTAATCAGGAAGAGATCTTGGAGTCATCGTGAATATTCTCTGAGACGTCCACAGCAGTGTGTGCAGCAGTCAAAAAAGCAAAGGATATTAGGAATTATTAAAAAAGAGATAGAGAATAAGATGGGAATATCTTATTGCCCATGACACTCACATCTGGAATACTGCATACAGATGTGGTCTCCTCATCTCAAAAAGATATATTGCACTAGAAAAGGTTCAGAGAAGGAAATAAAATGTTTAGGGGTTTGGAACGGTCCCATATGAGAGAGAGATAAAAAGGCTAGGATTTTCAGCTTGAGAAAATGGGAGAACTAGGGGGGATTGATAGAGATTATATAAAATCAGAGTGGTGTGGAGAAGTGAATACGAGGAAAAGCTATCTTTAACTGTTTCCATATCATGGAGAACTAGGGCCCATCATCAAATGAAATTAATGGGCAGCAGGTTTAAAACAAAAAGTTCTTCTTCACATAGCGCACAGTCAACTTGTGGAACTCCTTGCCTGAGGAGGTTGTGAAGGCTAGGCGTATAACAGGGTTTAAAAGAGAACTGGATAAATTCATGGAGGTTAAGTCCATTAATGGCTATTAGCCAGGAAGGGTAAGGAATGGTGTCCCTAGCCTCTGTTTGTCAGAAGGTGGAGAGGGATGGCAGGAGAGAGATCACTTGATCATTACCTGTTAGGTTCACTCCCTCTGGGACACCTAGCATTGGTCACTGTCGGTAGACAGGATACTGGGCTGGATGGACCTTTGGTCTGACCCAGTATGGCCAGTCTTATGTTCTTAGAGGACAGGAATCTGTTACAGTTCCAGCTGGCTCTTTAGTTCAAGCTGTGTCAACTCATGCATTTAGCTCTGGAGGTTCCTGGTTCAATCAGTGGTATGCTGGCCAACATGGCTACCGTCATAATATTGCAAGCATTTAATTCCTTTAATTTGATTACTTACTGCCATGTGTTAAAGCCAAAAACTAAAATAAACTTGAGCCCAAAGGCCCCAGACAGAAGCAGCCACTGGTAAAAGAAAAAGAGCAAAGGAAAACAAAACCACAAAAGGGGAGATCTAATGAAATACAGAGGACAAAATAATCAAATAGGAGTTGAAAGCCTAATGCCAAGCCTTGAAGAGAGCTATGGACCAAATTCTGATGGAACCCAGATCAGCAGCAGTGGTCTGAAGAGAAAAGTCAGCACAGCTGAGCAAAAGCAACCGAGCCAAACTCATCAGTCGTGGAAAGACAGAGAGGAAGAGGTGGAAACTCAAATACCTAAAGCCTACATTATGGATACTTCATTATCTAGACATCAGCAAGGCCTCAGATTGAATCCTTTGGCTCTTAGGCAGATCACAAATGTTGGGCGTTACCAATTTCCATGGCCCTAGAGCAAAGATCAACTGGGCCACTGAATTCTGCCCATGTTACAGCTCTGGCTTAGTTTCAAAGGGAGCCCAATTAGGTGTACATTACAATAATCTAGCCTAATGTTGACAAAGATGAGACACGTATATGAAATCTGGTGTATCCTTTAATCAGGGTTATATTTTTGAGGTGGGCAGGGGGGAAACTTTACCTTCTCAATGAACCTAAAAACCCTACACTTCCAACTGCCCGCAGCAGGCGCTTATTTTATATGGGCCTCTTTGCAGTAAAACACACACAAAATAAATCCTGTTGATGTTTTACTCCCAGAGGAATTCTGTGCCACTGAGCATGCGTAGACTCTCTCAGGGGAGGCAGAGGTAATCCACAAGAGCAGTCATGCAACCCCCTCCAGCAATGTTTCGGGTGCCCAGGGCAACCACCAGAGAGGTAAATCACTGTGGGGCAGGAGGTGGGACTGGGGAAGACCCCGCTGGTGGCTCCTACCCTGCACCAGGCTCAACTGCTGGTTCCGGCTGGGCTGGGGAGGACTGGACTTCCTCTTCCCCTGCACAGCATCCAGGGCTGGGTCAGACCCATCCCCAGATTTCTCCCCCAGCTGCAGGAAGCTCAGCAAAGCCTGTCCCCTCCCACCCCACTTCCTTCACCCATCGCTCCTCAGCTGCAGGGGAAGGGACCCCTGTACAGGGAGCTGTTCCCTCATCTGCCTAACATTTGTGCATCCAGACCTCCCCCTCATACCTAGACCCTCCTTCTGAGCTCACCACCCACACTTAGAACCTCCCTTGCTGAGCCCCACTCCCCCTGCACCTGGACCATCCCGATGAGCCATCTGCACCCAAATCCCCACCTCACTGAGCCCCACTCCCCCAGCATCTGGATCCCCACTGAGCACCCCACACCCAGACCCTGCTGCAAAGCTTTATCACCCCCCACACACTGAGCTCCTACCATCTCCACCTGGACCTCCCCCCTGCAGAGTCCCATTACACTCGCACTCAGAACCCCCCAACAAGCCCCGTGCATCCAGTTCCCACCCACACCCGGATCCCCCACTGAACCGCCTGCATGCAGATTGCCCTACACAGAACCCTTTCAACCCACACCTGAACCCCCCCATTTTAAACCCCTCCACACTTGGATCCTGCCTGCCCACACTGGTGCTCCTGGCATGAAGGGGCAGGGCCCTGGGGTGTTTCTGGGCAGGCTGGGTCCTTGCGCTGTGTCAGGATTGGGTGCAGCCTCACTGCTGAGTCAGCATCCCGGGGAGAGCTGCACATTGGTCTCCCACCTCTGTATAGCCAGTGCCCTGTGCTCCACACTGCCATACTTGGAGCCTCCTCATTAATCTGACAAAGTTTGCAGAATTTTAAAATATTGTGCATAGAATTTTTTTTTTTTGGTGGAGAATTTTTTATTTTTTGGCATAGAATGCCCTCAGGAATAAAGCTGATGGGAAACATGCTGGACACTCCCCATTAACTCTGCTGAGAATTTACCCCTATATGTAATTAAAAGCATCATCATTGCAGCCAGAATGCTCAAAAGGTACAACAGAACCAGAAACACGCTGTATTATTTATTTCTATAGGGGTATGATGCACTTAAAAGACCACAAGAACTGTCCCCCAAACTAATGTCCCAGACCTGAGGATCATTGCACTTGTAGGGGTGCTGCAATCTGAACCCCAACCCAGATCCGAATTGTACGGCTCATCCGTCTCTAACAGGTCAAACCCCCTAAACAATCTCCCAGACTAAGGTTCAAAGAACAAACCCAAATGTTGTGGCCTAGGCCTATATTCAACAGGCAGGGAAAGTCCCCGCCCCAAGTAGTTTACAATATAATCTTGCAGTCTTTACTTACAGTACCAATCCCATTGAATGCAATAGGATTATACTGGCAAGTAAGAACAGGATCAGGCCCTAATTTAGACAGGTTCAATATAAGTGATTCAGAAACGCAGGTGCAAAATGCATCAGAGAGCAGGTGAGCACTGGACAGTTAGGCAAAAGGAGAGTGTTAAGGATAGTTTTGAAGCTCTCTTGGTACAAGGATAGTAACAGGCTTTTCCAAGCACGAGGAGAGGCATTAAATCAAAAGCACAGAAATGCATTAAAACAAAAGCAAAGGAGACTGGTATGATAGTGAATCTGATAAAGAACATAGCTGAGAAAACATCAGTGTCTTGTGGATTAGCACTGTGGATATTTACGGGCTCTAGATTTGAGCATTTGGGGGGGATTAGCACTTGTACAACCCAAGATGGGAGAAGCAGCTTCAGGTTGTGATATACAGAACTATCCACACTCTGGGAAAAAAAACTCATCAGCTTTCCTCAGGCCTTTTTCTTCTAAGAGCGAGACAGCATTTTCTTCCCTTATTTACTGGCCAGTGCTTCAGGGGCACCCTATAACAAGCACAATGCTTATTGACAAGGATTATTTATCTGCATTTCCTGCTAACTTGACTCTCAGGACACTGCTAAAGGCTTCCACCTTGTGGTAAGATCCCATAACAGCAGGTTTCCTGTCACATGAAGAGAGTCCTAATAAGTACATTAGACTTCCATAGCCCTGAGATAGGATCAGAGCCAGCACAGTGTCCTCCCACTTGGACATCCAATAAAGCTCCGCATGGGCGCAAGGGCCTGCCTGACCAGACTGACTGCAGGATCAGGGCACTAAGTAAGACATTGCTTTAAAAAAGATCTCCTTTGCACCGCTCCTAATGACATTTCATTTTCTGTAAGCTGATTATAAACTGCTTATGTATAGCCTCTATTTGGTTATAAAATAAGAGCTTGCAAAATTTTAAACCAAGAGGTAAAGAAAAAGTCCCCCCACTGCAGGAAATACTGGAGGAAGTTCCCTGGCCTGTGTTATGCAGGAGGCAAGATAAGCTGATCATTGTGTGGTCTCTCCCGCCCTTTAAAATCTATGACATTTAGACATTTAAAGGTTTAAAACAACAGATGTGCTCATTTACATTTCTCCCTTCCGTTCCCTTTTCCCCAAGTGGGGAAAAAACAGAGGATCAAAATTACCATTCAGAACCGCATGGTTTTACAGGCCCCAGGAATATCAGATAAAACACAGTAACAAGCAGCTAGAGCAGCAAAAGGAACACAACAAGCATCAAAATATTCTTTGTCCTAAACTCACCGCTGAACAGGACAAAGCTCTGATCTTTTTCCCTAAGGTTCCCACCATCCTCCTCGAAAAGTGTTATTTTGTGCTCACGAACAATACTGTGCTGACAGCCCTCAATGTACTACAGAAGTGGTACAGCAGAAGCAATAGCAGAGGAATTTTCCCATATTATTCTCTTCGGCCATGGTCAAAAGCCCATAAAAAGTCAGCGCAAGTCTGAATTAGGCCTTTAATGTGCTTCAACCCTGCCAGAAAAGGACCATGTTTTAGGGCATGTTGTTACCTTTTGCAGTTCAATCCCTGGCCTCTCTCAGAGACTCCTAAAATGGCTGCCAGCTGGGACAGAAGTCCAATCTGAACTACTGAGCTCTCACCACAATTCACCAGTTCTTATCACAGTTCACTGAAATGAGGTGGAGGGATAGCTCAGTTGTTTGAGCATTAGCCTGCTAAACCTGAGGTTGTCAGTTCTATCCTTGGGGGGGGGCCACTTAGGGAACTGGGGTAAAAATCTGTCTGGGGATTTGGTCCTGCTTTGAGCAGTGGGTTAGACTAGATGACCTCCTGAGGTCCCTTCCAACTCTGATATTCTATGATTCAGTCACTACTGACCCACAGTAGAAATTAAACAGTGATCTAGTGATGAAAGGCTTAGCCTCCTATTACCAATCCCTCTAAAATGTTCTGTACCACTATGCAATTAGTTGGCAGCTTTGGAGACATATTATGTATTCAGAATCCCAACCACACAACTGCCAGCAGCACTAGCAAGAACTGGCCAATGGAAATTCAGCCCCTTTATCTCATACAGCTGTTACATAAGAGAAAATAAGTGTAAGTGAACCAACCATCTCAGCTGGGAAGTGAAGCTCTGATTTAATCCTGCTTACAGGTTATTGTTTATATTTCACTTACCTCCCCCAGGAGCCAATGGTTAGAGAGCTGGCACTGCTCACACAGCTGCCTTGCCCTCAATGTGCCTCTCTACCCCTATAGTTTTATCCATAAGCTTGCTTATCTCCTTGATGAGCAGTGAGGTACATTGTAGAGACCAAGATTCGCAACAGATTAACCTTTTATAAAAGGTTATAGAACGCGATGTGACCTCAGCTGGCTATCTAGAATTCTGCATTCACCCAGCACCCAATAAAAAGATATTCAGAAAAAGTGAAATGGACAAAGTGATCACATATGAAGAGATGACTATTTACTGCAACGGTGCTCCAAAAGGAGCCAGAATAAATCTTTGCCTTGTGATGTAGTAACTGGAGAAACAGAACAAGCTTCTGGAGAAACACAATTCCTCCTTCCTGAAGATTTGAAAGTTCTAGGGCAGTGGCTCTCAGATTAGAAGTACATCCCCTACTGATGGTACATGGAGTACAATCAGGATTGGTTTACAGTATCAGAAGAACAATCCACTGTATCTATAGTAATTAAAATTATGAAGGTGGCCCTCCAAGTACTTCCGAGTTGTGCTGTATGGTCGATCTTAGAGTACAAGAACCGCTGTTCAAGGCTCTGCATCTCAGACTGTGCAATGAAGACACATGATGAGACGTATAGCCTGATTTTCAGAGATGCTGAGCATCCACAAGTCCAAATGAAGAGAGCTGGAGCTGCTTGTATTTAGTCCCCTGTGAAAATCAGGTGCCCAATTTTAAACATTGAAACCTAAAGCCTAATCAGAATTTAGGCACATAAACACAGGTGCTGAAACTAGGGGTGCAGCCGCACCCTTTGGCTTGAAGTGGTTTCCATTATATACAGAGTTTACAGTTTGGTTCAATGGTTCTCAGTACTCCCACTATAAAAATTGTTCCAGGACCCATGCACGTAAATACCCCTTTCATGGTACATTCTCAAATACCAATTTAAGTACCAATCCACAGGTGGAGCTTGAAGGCTCCAGTTAAAAGCTCCCACATGTACAAAAGAGGACAAAGAGTTTGTTGGCTGCAGGGTGAAAAATTCTCCTGGGGTGAAACTGGTTGAATATTCTAAAATTAACTATTCTGAGAGAAAATAACCTGGAGAAAAAAACAACATAAAAGGAACAAGAGTAAAGCAAGCCTGGTTTTGCTCCATTCAGGTCAATGGTGTTACACCAGACATGACTATGGACCATTATACCTAAAAACTGAAATCCATGCCAGTAATGGAGTTGGAGGAATAAGACAAGTCGCAGAGAAAAGCAAAGCCCTGGCTCTACAGAGTTGCCAGAAGCATTATTAAGTGGGTGTAGGAGTGCAGATCCTCAGCTGATATAAATGTAAGTCAACTGCAGTAACAATTGACACCAGTTGAGGCACTGTCCCAGGATGTCCAAGGGAAGCTCTGTTCACTATCAAAGTTAATTAGCAGAGCTGTGCACCACAGAGTGCACTTTGTAGCTTTTCTTGGTAGGTCACATACTTTCCCCTGCCATCCTAAGAACCTGTGCTATGAGCAACTGTTAATTCCTTGTACAACCTGCTCCACATCAATGTTATCCCGTAAAACGTTACCCACTCAGGGGCATGTGTTTGTAATGTAGACCCCTCCAGAGGGTTGAGAATTGCAAGTTTGCAAGTTTCCTTTCCCTGTCCATGGGCTACAAGAACTTAGCCATCAGCTTCAGAGAGCGACTTGTGACCCCAGGATTTAAAATGGAGTTCTTGGAAGCAGCAGATGGCCAAGATGAGTTGCTGCCATCAGCATTTCCCCACCAGCCTGCAAAATTATTGACATGGTTCTGTTGATAGAGGAGGCATTTTCTCAGATTGAGATCCCAGGCACACAGTTTCAATGGTATGACCATATAATGGACTGACAGGCAACACTCTATTTCAATTATGAAGCACAACTCTTAAAAAACATAGTGAAAGTAAGTTATCTAGATTGCGTGTCACATAACAGCAAGGAATCCCTATCAAAACTTCCTCCATACCTTAGATGCGGTACATAGTCCACATATTTTCCTTAATTACTTGCCCCTACAAATCATTCCCCTGGAGGATTCAAAGGAAGTGACAGAAGACAAGTTTTATTTTCTTTGTTGATGTGTTCCAAGAAAAATTAATACCCCTTCTTAATATATCATCTAGTTCTTATACAGCACTTTTTACCCATAGATCTCACAGCACTTTATAAAAAGAGATTAATATAATTATCCCCATTGTATAGATGGGGAAACTGAGGAATAGGGAGATGACTTGCCCAAGGTCACACAGCAAAGCAGTGGCAGAGCCAGGAATTGAACCCAGGTTGCCTAACTCCCAGTCCAGTATTCTGTCTTTTAGGCTTCAATGTCAACCCATGTAAAGTCACAAGATGTGTTAAACTGCAGCACAGAACTTCCTGTCCTTTGGATGATGTGTTCCCCAGCGACTAGTTCAGAGGGATCTAGTGAAGTCACATAAGGGAGTTTAACCTAGAAAGCTTTCAAACTTGGCTTGCATAGTATCAAGGTGCTTCTTCTCAGGGGAAATATTGATGGCCCTGATTCTGCAAAAAGATCTACCACAACAACCCTTATGCCCATTGGCTTGAATGGGACTCCGTATAGATGTAAAGGGTGACCCTGGCAGGCATTTCTGCTTGAGTTGCTGGCTCATGTGCTACCGGATGGTAATATTTTCATTAAGAGAAATTCTTACTTATGATGATGTGTTCATGTCTATAGGAGAGATGGACACAAATGCAAGATTCATGTTGGGACTTTGAAGACTCTACAGTCCAGGGATGTGAGGAGCTAGGAGATTTAGACTTAAGCCCATTAAAATGGGAGCCTTTTGAGAAATCTGCATTTGGACTTCAAAGCCCACTGAAGTCTGAGGGTATTCAGATCAGAAGTTTTACACATTAGGCCCCTCTCTAAAGAACAGGGGTCAAGATGAACAAAATTACTTTTGCCAGCATACCCCAAAAGCAAGCAATACATCTCTGCAGTACAAAGCTCATGGTTTAAGATAATTTTAAACTACTAGTAAACAGAAATGTATCAAAAAGCCTAACTTCCAGTCACTTAAAGTGTGGACAGTCAACTTAACAAGCCATGCACTCACCATTTCAAGCCAAGTTTTCCCTCAAATAAAATGTCAGTCAAGAAAGATACTCCTGGTTCCAATTAAAAACATAGCAGTATAAAGACTCCTGTTTACAAGGAGAGTTATTCCAGAATAGCTTTTTCTGATTAAATTCATGTGTGGATGCTCTTATTCTGGAATAAGAGCATCCACACACAGAAATAATCAGGAATAGTTAATTCACTTTAAATTCACATCATATCTTATTCCAGATGAATATGCATGTATTGACAAACTCCAGATTTAAATTCAAATTAGATTTGAGATGTGTCCTACCATTTCTGAAGCACATGGGCTAATGCTTGTAGAGAAAAGGGGATTAATTGTCTATAGAATTTCAATACCAACCTACAGAATCCTGCAACAAGATTCAGTACTATAGGTTTTTTGACATAATTTCTAAAGAAATCTATTTCATTTCTATAGAACTCTGTTGGTTTCGTCTTTATTAAACCTTTGGGACTTTTCCCACAAGGGCAGTAATAACACAATAAGCTAAAAATCATACAATACCCTTGTCTCTTCTCATGTTTTAAAAAGTGGTAGAAATTTCTGTCCTATAAGTATGTAGTGCAGTTGTAGCTGCATCGGAGTACCTTTCCCAGCCCTGACGAAAAGCTCTGTGTGGCTCAAAAGTTTCTCTCCCCCACAAACAGAAATTGGTCCAATCAAAGACATTACTTCACCGACCCTGTCTCCCGGGGCAGCTCCAGGCCCCAGCATGCCAAGCGTGTGCTTGGGGCGGCATGCTGCGGGGGGCACTCTGCCAGTCGCCGGGAGGGGGGCAGTCAGGATGCCTTCGGCAGCATGCCTGCGGAGGGTCCGCTGGTCCCGCGGCTCCACCGAAGCCGCGGGACCAGCGGACCATCCGCAGGCACGCCTGCAGGAGGTCCACCGGAACTGTGGGACCAGCGAGCGGCAGAGCGCCCCCCGCGGCATGACGCCGTGCTTGAGGCGGCAAAATGTCTAGAGCCGCCCCTGCCTGTCTCGCTAATGTCCTGAGTAATTTGGGAGAAAATTTTAAAAATAGGAAACTAAAGAAAATGCTATAAATCAAGCTCACAGTGGCAGAAGGCTGAACAGTAGAGCTGGACTGAACCCAGATCCAAACATCTCCAAATATCAGGATGTTGGAAATCCATCCAGCTGTTGATCTGAAACTTGCTGCATAAGTCTATTGCCAATAAAAACATTCACTGACTGGACCTTTTGCTGCCCTCTGCAGGGCGGCACTGTGTACTGCCGGCCACAGCAAGAATTTAAGTGAAAAATGGCCCACAAAGGAAACAAAAAAGTTGTGTCTGAAGACATTTTAACCCTACAGGATGCCAGTATTGTTGCAGCACCGATCTGAGAATGCAAAGTGGCCTTTTTAACATGGACTGTGAGCCACTTAAGAGTAGTCATGCTTTCTCTAGCTTGACATTTAGTCTTGGTTTCTCTATCCTCCAGGTTTAACACATTGTGTAAGCCTGATCCTGTAAAGCACTGAGCACCCACAACTCTCATTCTAGCTCAGAGGTGGCTGTGGCAGCTAACCATTGCTGAACCGTCATTCCCCACCAAAACACAGCTTTACACTCTATCGCCCACACTCTAGGGAGTGCAACTAGTGCTTTCCTGTTCTGCAGAGGAGCAGAAGGATGTGGGGAGCCCCACAGGCTGCACCATAGCACCACAGATGTTATGGACTAAGTGTGGGAGAAATAACTAACCCCTCCATGGAGGGGGCAGGATGGGAATGGCTTAGGGGTTGCTAGCTTACTGCAGGCCCATCACTAGGTTTCTATTCCCCATGTATGCAGGCTGTGGGGTAGGTGCTAGGATTTATCCTGGAATTGCTCACCTTGTGCCAGTTTAGAAGATAGAACAATTCCCCGGTAGGTGCTTAGCAGCACTACTGATCCCAGTAGAAAGACAAATCAATTATCATACACCTATACCCCTCACCACCCAACTAAATGAGCTTTTCTGCAGCTGTTCGTTACTTTGTTTCAGTCTAGAACAATGAATCGTGAAACAACCTAAGGGCAAAACAACATAAAAGTCATCCTTAGGGTGTTGATATAGGCACTGCACTTTCAGGGTCAATGCAGAGTTCCTACAACATATTAGCTTTCAAACTGCAGCCTAACTAATGGCTGGTTTTATGTATTTTGTAAAGAGCCGCTGATGCCTTACGGATAACTTTGAAACATTTCTTAGCTATTAATCTGTTACAAGATCTGTGTATTTGTGAGTTTCTCCGGGTAGCACTCAGCACGGACGGGACTAACTCTGCTCCCACTGAAAGTCAACGGGAGTTTTACTAGACTTCAGCAGAAGCAGTTTTGCCAGTACTGAGCGCTTTTCAAAATCCTAGGCTTCCCATTTAAAGAGGGTGATTAAGGATAGTTGAATTAAACCAAGTAACGATGGTCCTGGAAGTTTATCTGCTCTGTCTACTTATTCCTCACTTGTAGTCATTTGCATTAACTCCAAAGCAAAGACCAGGAGGTCAGAGATCTGGTTCTAGTCCCAGCTCTGCCACTGACTTGTCTAGGTTCACATCACTTAACCATTCTGCACCGTTGGTTTCCTCATTTGTAAAACAACTTCCTGCTCCACAGCAGTGTGGTGAAGCTTAACTCACGATCTGCAGAGCATATGGAGATCCTCCCTTGGAAGACCCTGCAATTGGGCAGTAGGTAATCTATCACAGTTGTGCTGGATTCCATTCCCTTTTAAAGGGGCCAGTTGCCCTGGGACATTAAAAGCTACTTTCACTAAGGCCCCAACTATGCAATCCTTGTTCACGTGGGTAGTCCCATTGACTAGTAAGAGATTGTTTGCGTAAGTGCACAGCAACATGAGTAAATCATGCACGAGGACTCTTGTTGATATTTGATTCTATAGTGCCCCATGTTTGTAATGATAGACAAAAAATAACCTGTGTAAGCAACGAAGCACTCTGTATTTCTCATAACTGATACTGTCAAACACTACATTCCCCTCACCCCATCAGAGGACCTGAACTTCAAACACAACTTGGTCATGCTACTTATGATGTAGAACATGTAACAAGCACAGGAACAGTTAACCCCAGCTCAACTCAATGATTAATACCAAATAAAAGAGAAGAAAAATTAAAATTACACAGATGAGATCCATATTAGAACTGGCTAATCCCAGCTATCGAGCCAAAGTTTAAAAATCATACTTCCCAGACAGCTTTTTTTCCTTTTAACTTAAAAATAAAACATGCTACAAAACTGCACAGATACCTAGGGTTAGTGTCCAGTCTGAGATCTTCTCTGCTTCCTTCCAGTCAATCATGATCAGTGTATTTGCAGCTCAATAATATTCTCAAAGAAAGTTTTCAGAAAAGCCCTGTTTGGAACCCAATAGGTTAGGTGAAGGCACCCCACAATGCATTGCATCCCTGCAATGGAGCAAAGTCCAGTTTGCCAAGCATGGCCCTGAACAGGGGCAAACCTCAGTCATCTGCATCATCAAACTGGCCAACCTCAGGCATTCTATTTGGCGAACTCAGAGAGAGTGGAGCTGCATGGTGACACCTGGGGTTATACAATGATTCTTCTTGCCATGCACATGATGCCAGCAGACAATTTTCCTGAAGACTACCACAGTCGATATCTTCCGCGTCTAAAGAGGATTTTAAAAAATAGGAGAGTGTTATTAGACTGCATTAGAGCATTTCGCTATCACTACAGAGGGTTTGTCGTAGCAAGTTATTTGCATTAGTGCTGGAATGTCAGTTTAGCTGACCAGCATTAGTGCATGAAACCTGCAAAACCTCTGTACAACTGGTGGTGCAGATAGAGAAGCTTCAGTAAATTACCTGCCTAAAGATCTCACAGAGAGCCTGTTGACAGAGCTAGGAACAGAACCCATACCTCCCGGCTCAGAGTCCAAGAGAGAAAACGAATGACAAGGAGACAGAATGAGCCAGTCCTACTGCTAAGCTACAAACCCTCGATGGGTTATTCATTAAACACATCATCAGTTTGCTCAACTGAAGCATCCAGTCTGGCAAGGCACTAAATGCTCTGCTTGCCCAATGACCACAATGGAAGTTCAGGATGCTCAGAAACACAAATGAGAAACCCCTAACTGTGGAGCTTTCAGGGACACAGCCTGCAAACACAAACAAGTTGAAGTCAGTGGGACTGCTTGTCAGAGTAAAGTTGCTCATGTGTGTTTGCAGGATCGACTTGTAAATGAACATGTTCAGGTCAGAGACTGTATCTCTTTATACAACAGCTATGCTCTACAAGGACATGACTGAAAAGCCCAGGGTGAATCTCTCAGGAAGGAAGGAGAAGAGTCCTTTAGGCAGAGGCCCTCAGCTACTGTACTCCCCACCAGTGGAGGTCAGGATGAGCCCATCTCTCTTGCTCGAGAGCAATATACAAGACTTATAAAAGCCAAACCCCAGACATAAATGTGCACATTTTCCCTGGCAGTAGCATCCCATAAGAACCCCATGGGCCAAGAAAGATCCAAGGCTGTCCCATTTGAACACAGTAATGTTTCTTTTAAACTACTGTATTTAAGACTTAGGTAACAACTGTGTATCACAAACACATAGACTGAAAGCAGTCAAAGGGTGTCACTACCAAATGCTCAAAAAAAGGAGAATGTGGAACTATTTAGGCTCCCAAGCAAAGCACTCTCTCCATCCACTTAGAGTCGTGGGCTTGATGAAAGCATAAAGCAAACCTCCACCTACCATAAGGATTACATTCAGCATCCTCCAATTCTTTATCCCAGTCCTCTTCCTCGTACGGAGAATCAATTTTCAGCTCAGGGAAAGATACAACACAGGCTTCATCATCCAACTCCCAGTTCTCAAGGTCACTCTGGAAGTCATCAAAGTCACCAATATATTTAATAGGAGGCCCCGAGGAATCTGAATGAGTAGTGTCACTTTCATAGCAAGGGCAACCAGAAAATCTACTCTGGTGAGACTCGCCATCAGAAACGTTCCTTGCCAAATGGCCTGTAATATGACAGAAATTGCCAACAGAGATGTTTAGGACATAAACTGGGGTGGTGAAAATGCTTTAATACCATGCAATAGTTCAACATGAAGACACTTTGTGAACACAGACCTGTTTTGAACAAGCAATGAAAGTAGCTAGTCAAAGCCTTCTGCAAGTTACAGCTACAGAGAGAAATCTATCCCCAGCCCATTATGCTGCGCTGAGGTTGCAGAAAGAATAAAATTCTGTAACACAAGAAGAGGCATCAATTCTAGTCCAATTTCATGTGTGTATATTTAATACCACAGTAATATTACTCTGGGTTTCAGATATTTCCTATATTTGGAATACATTACAGATAGCCTGAATCCCATCACTAGCTCCAAACTCCCCCATCTGAACTTGACAGCTGGTGGTTTCTCTCTATAATGGTCTGAACCCAAAGTCTCGGTCTGAACTTTGCACCTTAGGCTGATGTCTAGAACTTACTGTCCTGTTTCATCATCACCACTTCCTCTTGACATCCTTCAAGAGGAGGTGTGTTGAATAACTCCAGCTGGAGCCTCCAAAGCAACAGGAATTTGTTTTGCAATATTGATCAAGTGCTCCTCTGTCTAGGGATGCACAGAAAATGGGCAACAATAATTTAGCAGAGTTCACTCAAGAGAAGTTTCCCACCCATCATCACTACACAGCTTTATTTGGCCGCTTCCAGCAGACAGTATTAATAACTATTCTTTCTCACCTTGCTCTGATTTAATGCCTTTTTCTCTGCATACCTTTTCCAGGCCTCCAATTCACAACTTTTCCTCCCTTCACAAGCTCTTCTTCCTCATGACATGTGCAGTCACCTGCAGCCACCGTTATCTAAAAGAGCAGAGATACAGTTTTATAGGGTTCAGTAGCTTTGCTCCTTAGACTCCTATACAGTGAGACTCCTGTTCCATAGTGAATAAGGGGACCTAAGCGATCTACTTCTGCCCAAGTTAAGATTTCATTTTAAATACACCCGCAGACAGTTCCAGCATCGAGAAAACAGTCGCCTGTGGCCAGTTTCACCACTGCTGTTCAGAATCCTGCCGGAAGCAGTGAAATTGACACAAATCAATTTTAGAACTGCAACTGTCTGGAAAACCTATGAGCAAAGGCAGGCATTGCGGAAGAGGGAGAGTTAATGGAATGGAAACCTAACCCCTCTCCAGGAGCCCAGATGCTGGGGGAAAGAAAGAGTATCTGATCCCATTCTAGAAGCCAGAAGACTTAGGGAATGGTAAAGGACAGAAAGAGAGAAACTATGTTTCTCCAAGAGCAGAGCTGCCCTTTTTCACAGGCCCCAAAGCTGGGAAGTATAAGACAGCAAGATTTCGCTCTGGTTTCATTGGTACAATGAAGACAAGTAAAGTTCTGCTGGAGAACCGTCTCCCACACTGGTAACAATACCAAAGTGGCGACAAGGGGAATATGGCAGAGCAACAGCACCTCTTCACCAGTCCAGTAGTCCAGGGAAGGACAGTGAAAGAGATCAAGCCAGTTTGTGAGTTTCCAGAACTGCATGAAACTGTGAGCAACTGACTACATACATTGGGCTTAAGGCCAGTTGTGAGCAACAGGACTTGAAACAAAGGGGAAGGATGTGGGGATGGCCCAAAGTTAGTGACAGATGAAGATGTGTGTTTATCTAGCTTCCATCTCACAAGTTACCCTGTGCAGGCTGATCCCTGCACCTTTGTGGTGCTCCACTGAAGTCAATGGCCTATGAATAGTAACTTACAGGTTACTCAGTATGCAAGTTTTACCTAGTAATAGTAATATATCCCCCATTGTACATCAGGGAGCAGCTACTGCAACACTAAAAGCCACCCTCCATATTGTGACAATGCCCCTTGGTTGAAATTTTATATGTGGGAAAAATTAGAAGGCACTATATTTCTACCCTCTGCTAGAAAATAACAATCTTGTTTCCAGTAACAGGTATGGAAAACAGCCCCTATTTCTACTCTATCCAAGGGAAAATGTAGTGTCAGTTACACACAGACACACACAAGTATACATATAGTCAAGCTCCAACCTCATGACATGCTTGTGCACCTAAAGAGTTAAAATTACCAAAAAAAGCCCAATAATATTCTGCACATTGATGGAGATCTGAACAACTTCCAGGAGTTTTGCATCAGCCCAAACATCATTTAGCCCCTTTTATAATTTTATTTAATAACTTTCTATTTCTCCCAAACATAAAACCCAGTAAGAAAATCAGCCTGAAGGGTCTAAAACATTAGGTTTCAACTAGAATCCACCCCCACCTTTACTCAAGAACATTAGAACAGCCGTACCGGGTCAGACCAAAGGTCCATCTAGCCCAGTATCTGTGTACCGACAGTGGCCAATGCCAGGTGCCCCAGAGGGAGTGAAGCTAACAGGTAATGATCAAGTGATCTCTCTCCTGCCATCCATCTCCATCCTCTGATGAACAGAGGCTAAGGACACCATTCTTTACCCTCAAGGAATAGCCAGCTAGGCCACTGGGGAAAAGAAAGGGATGCACTTTACCCTCCCTTTACCATGGGATCTGGGGAAATAAATAGGAATTAAGAAAAGGAAAGGAAATGAGACCACAATATTTAAAGAAAACACCCACCCACTCCCTGCAGTTCTGTCCATAACCCCAACTCAATCCCCACACGCTGAAATACAGTACTCCCATCTCACACACAAACCAGACTCTCCATAAATCTCCTACAGTCATCCCCAGGCATCTACTGCCTTCCTATACACCCCCTCGGCACACCTCTCACAGCCCCCTCCACATACACTTCCCTCTCCCTGCACACTCCCCTTCCACAGACCTGACCTTCCCCCCTGCACACACCCCTCACAGCTCCCTCCCCTCGCTCCTCTCCCCCTGCACAGAACCCCTCCCCAGACCCTCCCGCCCCCCTGCACTCACCTCTCAGGCCCCTCCAGAGACCCTCCCTCCCCCCTGCACACACCCCTCACAGTTCCTTCCCCGTGCTCCTCCCCCTGCCCACACCCCTCACAGGCCCCTCCGCAGACCCTCCCTCCTCCCCGCACACACCCCCACTGTCCCCTCCCCAGATCCTCCCGCCCCCCTGCACACTGTGAAAGAAAAGGGAAAAAAATCATTTCTTGACTTTTTTCAATGTCACCGTATGTCTGCTGCATGCTGCTGGTAGAC